>NC_065443.1:169008137-169315137 GCF_917563875.1 Diabrotica virgifera virgifera | reverse complement strand
TACAGGATCTTGTTCATACAGAAAAGCAGAGTTTTGCCTTCAGAACTGCATCAATCAGGCAAATTTGATTATCTGTGATGGGGACTAAATTTTGGTTAGGCCGGGGTACAATAATAATCATAACTATTGTTACTTTTTAATTTTTTAATAAAGTTTTACTTGATTTCTGACTTAATTATTTGTGATCTGTTTTATTACTTTTTCATAAAAATGCACACTGCTTGAAAATAATTATTCAAAATAAAATGCACTTATTTCGCACAATCATTGAAAATGTATAATGTAAATGCAGCTATTTTGTATAATTTTCGTAAGTAATACCACAGAATAACTAACCATATGGTTAGTTATTCTGTGGTAATACACATGCTAATATTGACCGGTAGTTCCGCCCACTTACTTGCTTAAGGCTGTATGACACTATGCATTTTCTTGTATCATTTCTAATATCGTTTCTGATATCGTTTCTTGTATACATTTTCTTGTATCATTTCTTGTACGTACATTTGTGCCCTGTATGACACTATGCAAGTTCTTGTATCGAAAATTGTATGAAATTCGGCACGTGATTGGTCGAAATTTTGTTTGTCACCCTGTGTCACGTTATGGTAGTACTGCATCTACAGACACAGCTGATTTTAAATATTTTATAAAATTTATAAACTTTTATATAATTAACATTTTAATGTTAACCAGAATTTTACGTTGGCTGAGGTTGATTATTTGTGTTTTTATTTTGTTTTGATATTTGTGCTAAAATATTTGCATTAGAATTATCTTCAGTTTGATCCAAATTAGGAACTATTGTATTTTCGTCTATTAAAAAATTATGCACCATGAAACCTAAATTTATAGTTTGAACTTTACTAGGAGCTAAATATATGGTTATTAGTAGAACAGTAGTCCATACCAAACGGTATATTAAGTATCAATAAAAGATTTATAAATTATACCTACAAAAACACAAATAAATTCATCAATACATTATCCCATTTTCATTTCAGCCGCCATTATGAGTAAGTAATTATGACATTTTAGATGTTTTACCAGCAGGTTTTACGTTTTTGCTCTTTGCGCAGAAATTGGCGCAGTTCTTGTACAATAATCTGTGCCTGACACAAATTCTTGTATCGTTTCTGATATCGTTTCTTGTATCTGTGTATGACACTATGCATTTTTTTGACATATCAGAAACGATATTAGAAATGATACAAGAAAATGTATAGTGTCATACAGCCTTTAACCAATAAAAGCCAACTACCGGCTACGGAAGAAGTCACCGGTACCGGCTACCTATCCACTGCCTAATTTATATGCTTAAGGCCGCGTCCCACCATCAAATAATTTGAGCAAACTGAAAGTGACAGTTAGTGACATCACATCCTGAGTGTTCATTGTGGATAATAGAGAGATATCGAAACCCCATTTAACATCGTCCTTTAATAAAAGATCCTTTATTTTGACATAAATAACCATGCTTATATGTCAAAAGTGTCAAAATAAAGGATCTTTTATTACCAAACGACGGTTTCGATATCTCTCTAATAATAGAGAGTTATTAGAGAGATATCGAAACCCCATTTAACATCGTCCTTTAATAAAAGATCCTTTATTTTGACATATACGCAAGCGCAGTATCACATCCTTTATTTTTGTCCTGTAAAAAAATACAGGCCGCCTGTATTTAAGGAAAAATAAAGGACAAAAATCTTTTAATAAAGGATCCTGTATTTTGACGTAACGTGTCAAAAATGTGACATATTTGTCAAATTATGTGAAGAAACAAGAAAAGAAAGTCGTCTAACTTCACTTTTATTTATGTTTTTATCACATCTGGATATTTTTGATCTAAGTTGAAGTTTTATTTATTAAAAAGAACTCCTAAATAAAGGAATAACAGTTTATTCTCAGATATAGATTATTAATGTTTTGACCCAAATCAATATAAAAAAGAATATTTAAGACCATTGAGTTATTAGAAAAAGTTTGTAAACAGGAATTTAAATATAATTTTTGTAAATAATTTTAGTGTTTAATAATTAGGTACAATAATCAGACATAGAATTTCTTTACAACTCATTTAAACTCCAGACATTTTTGTATAGAAATAAATATTTTTATTACAGATATATAAGATGTACCTACCTAATTTCAATTAATTTGAATGCACAAGTATCATACTTGAGACATTGTGGAAAAGTTTAGGAGTTGTTCAAATTCTGCATTCAAAGGTAGAGTTCAATTCAACAGATATATAACATAAATGGTATTAAAATATAAACGGGTTCATACAATAAAACAAAGATTTAAGTGGTTTAACCCGCCATCACACGCGCTATGAGGGAATCCCTCACCATATTTGTTTAAAACTAATGAAATTGTGTAAACTAATACGACAACCTTAAGCACCCAGGAATGCCTTTAGCATGGTTCATGAGAGGGTATGAAAAAGTTATAGAATATTTCAGGCAGTCAGTGTGCTGTGTGATAGTTGAAAGAAGAGACATCCCTCTTCAAGTGAGGGAATTCCTCACTGCGCGTGCAATCACGGTGAAATCACGTTTCTGTTATCTCAAAGAAACTTTACAGGTTTTTATTTAATATTTAGGTAGGTTTAATTAAAATATTATTGTTTGAATTAGGTTGGGAACAGTGGCACACCGAGGGGGGTTTAGGGGTTAAAATCCTACCCAGAGCATATAGAAATATATATAAAAGAAAGTAGGAAAATGTAACTTGTCTTTCACAAATAATACAAAAAACTTTCGGTGCTCAAGCAAACCCCCCTCCCCCACTAGAGGAAAATTCTAGGTGCGCCACTGGTTAAGAACCCATTTTTAAATTTACCTATTCTAACTGGGAAATAAGCCACAGTTTATTCGCTTAAAGAACGTTAATTTCTTCAGTGGCCTGCTGAAATTGAAAATTAAGAAAACTTGCTTTTGATTTATATTATTTTTACTTTTGTTTTGTTAAATTAATAAAAAAAATTGGTTTACGAGACTTTCTATAATATGTGAGTACAAACCATTTTATATTTATACATGTTGACATTCATTCTTCCTCGAAATAAGTCGAATTTATGTAGGTGAGGGCGACGCTCATACGCGTGCAACCACGTCACAATAGAAGACGTGTGTAACGGCGGGTTAAGTATTTATTTTTGAAATTTTTTATCCTTGATGTATTAGAATCTATATCGTTTTGAACCAAAAGTATTACACTTTCGTGCCATCAGCTTTTGTTTATTTAAATATACTGTCAAAATAATTCATCCACCATAAAGCTAATTCATCTATTATTTTTGTCCTTTAAAACACAGTTTTGGGCTATGTCGGCTCTATCTTTGTTGCCGAGCCACAAATCTTCGAGGGTACAAGGATAGTTTCTGCATGTAAGAAGATGTTCCATATTCTGTATTTTTCCATAGTCACAGTTCACATCAGCTTGGTCTATTTTCCTCCATTTTATAATGTTTGATTTTACTGGAGCGACCCCTGGTCTTATCCTATTTATAGTTTTCCGTGTTTTAAAGTCTAGGTCTAGAGATTGTCTGGTTCATGGAACCTAGGGAAGAGGAAAATACTCATCCTGCACTGTTCCAAGGAAGCTTTTCCTGGATTGTAGTCGCTTTTGTGGCGTTCAAGCTTTGTATAGGGCATTCCACTCATCCACAATCTGTTTAATTTTCTATATGTGCTCTGCAACGCATCTGTGTATCAACGGTTCTACAAAACCCGTTAAAACAAATTGTTCATACATTTTTGCTAGTTGTGGAAGTCCTTTTAACGGAAAGTGATATAACATATTTTAAAGGATACGTAAAATCAAACATTAATATGTATTTATAAATTTATTAAAAAACTGCTAATAATAAAATACTTAAAATCAGACACCAATATTAAACTATATATATACTATACCTATTTATTTATAACTTTACTAGCAAACTGCAGTCCAATAAAAATAAAATTATCAACATTAACCATTTAAACTTGCCTTAAATTGCGAATAATTTTACCACAAACAAACACACACAAAATGTAGTTGCACTAGATTTGCTCCTGTTTGAAAATGTACTGCCACAGCATGTTCGATTTGGCGAATGGATTTAGTGTCGGCAGTCATAAATATAAACCCAAATAAACAACAAAGCTTGTTCCATTAAATCGCACCACCTTCATATTTGTTAGTGCAAATTTCAATGAAACTGTAAAACTAGTAAAACTGAACAAGCTCATATTATTCTTTAAATATAACTTGCATCTTATTTCACATATTAATATTGGAAATATTCTCTTCAAAATACAAAATGTTCTTTCAATAACAGCTCTTGAAGCAATTTGTGATTAATTACACAGCACTTCAACTGCTCCCTAACAGATACATTGTCCATAAATTCTCCATTTCGTATACCCATAATATGCAAAAGTATTTAACAACTCCTTAACTCCCTTAAACATAGTATTTCTAATTTCACTTTCATGTTGTACTATGGTTTATGTTAAGTATTATGGGTTATGTTGTTCTTTAAATGACAAAATAATTAAATTCAACGTTTTACTCTTTTCAATGATCTTATTCTTAATTGTCTTGTTCTTACTCTTATTTTAATTTTTATCTCTATAACGTCTTATTCACTCTTCTATGGTCTTATTTATACGAGATTACAAATTAGGCAATCCAAACCACGTGACCTCTGGTTGGCACACAAACTAAAGAAGAGGTTATGTTTGTATCTATTTTTCAATGATTTTTCATTGTTTATCGTCGTATTTTGGATTCATTTGGATTTCGTTTCCTGTTTTTGTGAACGTTATAAACTTTACCACAATGCGAACTGATTATTTAAGGAAATTATTATTGGAAACTCCAGATGTTGCGAGAAAGGTAGGCGAAACAATGTTTATTTACTGTTCATTTTGCCCCGATATTTATCAATAATGATGAATTTTGCAAGCAATAACAGTATTTCTTTTATTGTTTTAGATATTTATTGAAGCTGAAAATAATTGGGGATTTAGATCCATACGGAATTCAGTCAGAATTGGATTTTACAGTAAAGTGCAGTCCATCAAGTTACTATTATAGATATATTATATATATTTATACAGATCTGGTGGAGTCTCACATTTGCTACTCTAAGCAGCAGATGAAAGCATACAAAAGCCTTCAGGCACATAAATATTTTACAGCTGGATTTGTTTTGAATGGAGTAAAAATTGTTAATGATTTCCTGATTTCCATATTATTGTTGGAAAGGTATGCCTTTATTTTATTTATTCACCATTAAGAAATGTAATGAAATTATATTATATGAATGTCTGATTTTAAATAAAGTATTCTCAATCATTGTAAAGAACGCAAATACTCTAATAAAAATAAATTTTTGTAGTTGAAGAATTTCCAAAAAAAAATAAAATATTTTTTTTAGGTGAAGCATTTCCAAAAAGCTAATGCTAAACGACTAAATGCTTGGGTGGGGTGATAGCCAGTTCTGATGACATAGCAAATGCACATTGTATGCGTATGGCCGGTAATAGTGAAGTCTGCAGCCATATTGCAGCAATCCTATTTTTAGCTGAGTATGCCCAGAGCAAGACAGACGAAGAAGAACCCAATGCATGTACATATGTTACAGCTACATGGTTTGGAGATAGCAACATATGCATTCTCTGATGAAAAACTAATGAGTTTTGAAACTGTTCGGTCAGAGTGCTTGTTGCGCTCACTAAACGAACTGAAATATAAGAAGTCTTTGGCATTGTGTTGCAGCGATATGAAAATGGTTATTCATTTTTAATTATAATGTACTTCTTCATCATGAGTAATTATGTATTGGTCTTTTAGATGTGTATTTATTTTTGTAATTAGTATCAACTTGTAATGATAATATACATTTATCGTTTAAGGTACGACTATGTTTTGACTCTAAAATAAATGTTTTAGAAATCGAATCCTGCCTCTTTCTGTTAGTAACTACCCATGGATATCACAAATTGTGCTTACTGATAGGTTTGTTCGTAGAACGATCAGCAACTCTTGCCAACCATCAGACACATGCGCATTTGTAGTCTATGAATGCTAACTATTAACTGCACAATGCTAACTGTTAACTGCTCATGCATCTGATGGTTGGCAGCAGTTGCTAATCGTTTGTGTCGTACTATGAACAAACCTATTAGGTCTGGATCCTGTGTACCAAAAAAATTGATTAATAGCAAGCTGAAAATTTGTTAATAGTTTAACGGTGTCCAGTTGGACAAACTTTGATGTATTGTGACACTGGAACAGGGGTAGTTTTAATTGTGAAACAGTTTGGAAACTCAGATTTGGAACATCAGATTACGAAAACATCCCATAAATTTTGTCGGACAGAACATCCAATTGATCTGTTACCCTTTCATTAAATTCTCATGCAAAAATCAGACTGCTATTACTAACCAACATGATTCCTGTAGTTTGACATGGTCTTCGTGTTCTACTCATTAAAATGCCCAGTTGGTGATTTTTTCACCAGTCTGGTTTTTGCATGAGAGTTTAATGAATTGGTAGCAAATCAATTGGAAGTTTTATCTGACAAATTACATAAACATTTTCGTAGTTTGACGTTCCAAATTTTTAACCTGTTCTACAGTTAAAACTTCTAGTGTTCCCATACATCAAAGTTTGTCGGACTAGACACTGTTAAGCTATTAATAAATTTTCAGCTTGCTATTAATCAACTTTTTTTTGGTACCCGGGATCCAGGTCTATATGGAATAAATAAATAACAAAACAAATTCCCTGTCAAAACTGCATTTATTTTGAATAGAATGAAAAACAAAATAATATTGTTTTAACAAAATAGGGGATAAATGTTAAAATTTAGTATTAATAAAGTTTGTCACATTGGCCTAAAATTAATGTCACTAGTTACGTTAGTGTCACATATAAATAATTGTAATAATATTAATAAAAACCATAATTCCTAGCATGAGTGCGTCCTGTTTTTTGATAATTTAGTTAGGCGAGGAAACATAAATGAGTTTCTAATAGGGCTTTTCATTGATTGTCATTTGTTTCGAGCTTCCGTTAGATGTTGTATAATTCGTGTATAATATTACTATACACGGATTATAGGACATATGACAGAAGCTCAAAACAAATGACTGTGAATGAAAAGCCCTATAGAGGGAACACGAAAAAAATTAACATTATCCGATCAGCTCGAGTTTCACAGTTCACTACTATACAAGTTACAGGCATGTTTTCAGCACTTTTTTTTATTAATGGCTTTGACATAGCCAATTAGCCATTTTCAGCACTTAAAATCACCAAAAACGAAAAGTTTATAAAATAATCAATCTAATGAATGTCTTTAAATACTATATTAAGCTCAAAATCACGATAAAAAACAAATTAAAATTAACATTATTCTGATCAGTTGGACTTCCACAGTTCACTACTATACAAGTCACAGGCATGTTGTCAGCACTCAAAATCACCAAAAACGTAAAGTTTATAAAATAATTAATCCAATGAATGTCTTTAAATACTATATTAAGCTCAAAATCACGACAAAAAACAAATTAAAATTAACATTATTCTGATCAGTTGGACTTCCACAGTTCACTACTATACAAGTCACAGGCATGTTGTCAGCACTCAAAATCACCAAAAACGTAAAGTTTATAAACTAATTAATCTAATGAATGTCTTTTAATACTAAATTAGCTAAAAAATCACGACGAAAAACAAATACGAAAAATCAAAAATTACATTGAGTTTAGGTTAAGAACGGTTTTGTGTGCCAACCAAAGATCACGTGATTTAACTTTGACAGGTCGATGGATTCCCTAATAGAATTTTATAGGTTATTTTTATATTTACAAAAATATTTAATGTCATTTGTCAAAATAAAAGATCCCTTAAAACTGCTTTTCGATAACTCTCATTACACATGTCCTGTATTTGTCCTTTATTAAAAGATCCTGTAATAAAGGAACTTTTAACTCCGAGTTTCGGATATCTCTCTGCCACCGGCAAATAAAGGATCCTTTATTACAGGATACTTTAATAAAGGACAAATACAGGACGGGTCTAAAAGAGTGGTATTGCAAACGCAGTTAAAGAATCTTTTATTTTGACAAATGACATGAATAATTTTTGTAAATATAAAAATAACCTATAAAATTCCATTTGTCGATATAAATTAAAATAAGATAATTGAAGAGTAAAACGTTAAATTTAATTATTTTGTCATTTAAAGATGTTTAGAGAACAACATAATATATCCCATAATACTCATCGTTCAATAATATGGAAGTGCAATAAATTGGAAATACTATTTTAGGAGTTTTTAAATACTTTTGCATTATGGGTATATGTAATGGGGAATTTCTGGAGAATATATTATTAGGGAATAGTGGATATCCATTCCTCAACTACAACTACCGAATGACACCATTCCAGAATTTTCAGACAGAAGTTGTGTTTTTATAATCCATCACAAATCCCTTCCAAGAATTGTTATTGAAAGAACATTTGGTATTGTGAAGAGATTTCCCATTTTACCATATGTAATGAGATGCAAGTTACCTTTTATTCAAAGAATAATATCAGCTTGTTCAGTTTTACATATTGCAGTAGTACATAATAGAGAAAACGTTGAAATACTGGCAAATGAGTGTGCTGTTGATATTGATATAGAAGCTGTGGCAGTACATTTTCAACCAGGAGCTAATCTAATGCGACTAAATTGTGTGTGTGTTTGTTTAAAATTATTGTTCGACATTTAAAGCTAGCGCTTAAACTAATTTTATTTTTATTGGACTGCAGTTTGTTAATAAATTTATATAAATATTATATTGGTGACTGATTTTAAGTATTTTATGATCATTAGCAGGTTTTAAATAATAAATTTATAAATATATACATACATGCTATTGGCGTTTGATCTTTTATCCATTATGGCTCTCTCTTTCTTTCTTTTCACCTCTGGATAACTAGTTATCAGGAAGTTTATCTGACAGATTAGATACTAATAGATATCTGACAGAGAAAATCCGAGCTGAAAAGACAGATACTAAGGATACTGTTATATAAACTTCCCAATAATTAGTTATCTGAAAATAAAAAGACCTCTAATCTGTCAGATAAACTTCCCGATATACAAAAAGATAATAGAAGAATTAAGCTTTATGCTGGTTTTTATTAATTTTTTTGGCAATGTTTAAATAAACAAATACTGATGGCATGAAATGGATCACGAACAAGGAGGAATGAAGAAGGAATTGGAGATTGTGTTTACCATTAAACGCATAAAACTGCAGTATCTGGGACACATATGATAAATCAGCACTGTTACTCCCTGCTGCAGTACATATTGCAAGGTACAGTCAAAGGTAAGCGAAGACCTGGTAGAGGGAGAATATCAATGGAACTGTTTCGAATAGCAGCTAGCAAGGTTACGATTGCTATATGATTTCCAACATTCGAAACGGATAAGAACCAAAAGAAGAAGATGGCATGAAAATGAAAGTGTATTAATACTTTTGATTAAAAACTTAATAGATTCTAATCTATAAAAGATTAAATTTTCAAAAATAAATACTTGAACCTTTGTTTTATTTTGTTAACCTGTTGTTATATATCTGTTGAATAGAACTCTATTTTGAATATAGAATTTTAACAAATCCTAACTTTCATTAAAATTTATTGATCTTATATCTTCAATAAATATTTATTTCTATAGAAAAATGTAAAATATATTGAGTTTAATAAATGAGTTACTGATATTTTAAGTCTGATCATTGTAATTAGTAACAATTTAAAATTATTTACATAATATTCCTTTTTACAACTTCTTGTAATAACTCAAGCTTCAATAAAATGTTCTTTTCTATATTCGTTTGGGTCAAAACATCAATAATCTATATCTCAGAATATTACTTAGAGTTGTTTTTAATAAATAAAACCCAACATACAACTTTAATGATGAAAGTTTAATCAAATATCAATCCCACAATACATAAATTATCAATCCAAAGAAGCGACAAGATAAATTCAAAATACAAGTGAAGTTAGACCTTTCTTCACATTTTTGACACGTTATGTCAAAATAAAGGAACTTTTATTAAAATAAAGGTGTCCTCTAATTTTCCTTAAATACAGGCGGCCTGTATTTTATTAAAAGACAAAAATAAAAGACGCAATACTGCGCATGCTTATATGAGAGATATCGAAACCCTATTTAACATCGTCCTTTAATAAAAGATCCTTTATTTTGACATAAATAACCATGCTTATATGTCAAAATGAAGGTAATAAAAGCATAGAGTTATATATTAGCATAGAGAGAGTGTCATTCAGAGCGAAGTGACGACACCATCTTTTTTATTTGGATTAGTGCTGTTTCACTCTTACGCATAGTAAAGCTGCGACAGTTGTCCTTCTCTTCCGTACCTATGCTCACACTTAATGTCATGTTAGTTTCTCGATACAATGTGTTAGAAAGAGATGCCGCAAACCAGTCCATGAGATCTTGTCGTCAGGAAGCGCGGAAGGTAGGCTCCCTCTATGTTAATATATACCTCTATGAATAAAAGATCCTTCATTTTGACACTTTTGACATATAAGCATGGTTATTTATGTCAAAATAAAGGATCTTTTATTAAAGGACGATGTTAAATAGGGTTTCGATATCTCTCTAGAAAAATTTTAATTTTAAATAAAGTACAAACAAGTTACGGCCGATTTCATAATGAAGTTAAAGGAGGCTTTAAATTTAAAGTTGTCTTTAACTTGAGATTTTCATTTCATAATCAAGTTAAAGGCTCCTTTTTATCAAAAGCCGTCTTTAACTTTAAAGTGCAGATTTCGGACCTTTGTGGCTAAAGTCCGTGGCTAACTAAAGTCTCCTTTAAAGTGTACATAACCTTTTTTTTTGAGTTGAAAACACAGTTGTTTTTGTATTAGGGAATCCATCGACCTGTCAAAGTTAAATCACGTGATCTTTGGTTGGCACACAAAACCGTTCTTAACCTAAACTCAATGTAATTTTTGATTTTTCGTATTTGTTTTTCGTCGTGATTTTTTAGCTAATTTAGTATTAAAAGACATTCATTAGATTAATTAGTTTATAAACTTTACGTTTTTGGTGATTTTGAGTGCTGACAACATGCCTGTGACTTGTATAGTAGTGAACTGCGGAAGTCCAACTGATCGGGATAATGTTAATTTTAATTTGTTTTTTGTCGTGATTTTGAGCTTAATATACATAGTATTTAAAGACATTCATTGGATTAATTATTTTATAAACTTTACGTTTTTGGTGATTTTGAGTGCTGACAACATGCCTGTGACTTGTATAGTAGTGAACTGTGGAAGTCAACTGATCAGAATAATGTTAATTTTAATTTGTTTTTTATCGTGATTTTGAGCTTAATATAGTATTTAAAGACATTCGTTAGATTGATTATTTTATAAACTTTTCGTTTTTGGTGATTTTAAGTGCTGAAAACATGCCTGTAACTTGTATAGTAGTGAACTGTGAAAGTCGAGCTGATCGGATAATGTTAATTTTTTTTCGTCTTCCCTCTATAGGGCTTTTCATTCACAGTCATTTGTTTTGAGCTTCTGTCATATGTCCTATAATCCGTGTATAGTAATATTATACACGAATTATACAACATCTAACGGAAGCTCGAAACAAATGACAATCGATGAAAAGCCCTATTAGAAACTCATTTATGTTTCCTCGCCTAACTAAATTATCAAAAAACAGGACGCACTCATGCTAGGAATTATGGTTTTTATTAATATTATTACAATTATTTATATGTGACACTAATGTAACTAGTGACATTAATATTAGGCCAATGTGACAAACTTTATTAATACTAAATTTTAACATTTATCCCCTATTTTGTTAAAACAATATTATTTTGTTGGATGTTCTGTCCGACAAAATATATGGGATGTTTTTGTAATCTGATGTTCCAAATCCGAGTTTCCAAACTGTTTCACAATTAAAACTACCCCTGTTCCAGTGTCACAATACATCAAAGTTTGTCCAACTGGACACCGTTAAGCTATTAACAAATTTTCAGCTTGCTATTAATCAATTTTTTTGGTACACAGGATCCAGACCTAATAGGTTTGTTCGTAGTACGACACAAACGATTAGCAACTGCTGTCAACCATCAGATGCATGAGCAGTTAACAGTTAGCGTTGTGCAGTTAATAGTTAGCATTCATAGACTACGAATGCGCATGTGTCTGATGGTTGGCAAGTATTGCTGATCGTTCTACGAACAAACCTATCATTAAGCACAATTTGTGATATCCATGGGTAGTTACTAACAGAAAGAGGCAGGATTCGATTTTTAAAACATTTATTTTAGAGTCAAAACATAGTCGTACCTTAAACGATAAATGTATATTATCATTACAAGTTGATACTAATTACAAAAATAAATACACATCTAAAAGACCAATACATAATTACTCATGATGAAGAAGTACATTATAATTAAAAATGAATAACCATTTTCATATCGCTGCAACACAATGCCAAAGCCATCTTATATTTCAGTTCGTTTAGTGAGCGCAACAAGCACTCTGACCGAACAGTTTCAAAACTCATTAGTTTTTCATCAGAGAATGCATATGTTGCTATCTCCAAACCATGTAGCTGTAACATATGTACATGCATTGGGTTCTTCTTCGTCTGTCTTGCTCTGGGCATACTCAGCTAAAAATAGGATTGCTGCAGACTTCACTATTACCGGCCATACGCATACAATGTGCATTTGCTATGTCATCAGAACTGGCTATCACCCCACCCAAGCATTTAGTCGTTTAGCATTAGCTTTTTGGAAATGCTTCACCTAAAAAAAATATTTTATTTTTTTTTGGAAATTCTTCAACTACAAAAATTTATTTTTATTAGAGTATTTGCGTTCTTTACAATGATTGAGAATATTTTATTTAAAATCAGACATTCATATAATATAATTTTAGAACAATCATGACAGTAATTCAAATCGATGGCAGTAATAAATCATTTTCAGAGAATTATGGAGTTCGCAGTTTACATATTAGGACAACGATATGTCTGGTTTCATACAGATATATAAACGTAAATAAATCTAATATTTAGAACCAATTTATCCAAAAGACACTAATACTGTTATCCATATATTTCTTAATGGTGAATAAATAAAATAAAGGCATACCTTTCCAACAATAATATGGAAATCAGGAAATCATTAACAATTTTTACTCCATTCAAAACAAATCCAGCTGTAAAATATTTATGTGCCTGAAGGCTTTTGTATGCTTTCATCTGCTGCTTAGAGTAGCAACTGTGAGACTCCACCAGATCTGTATAAATATCTATAATAGTAACTTGATGGACTGCACTTTACTGTAAAATCCAATTCTGACTGAATTCCGTATGGATCTAAATCCCCAATTATTTTCAGCTTCAATAAATATCTAAAACAATAAAAGAAATAATGTTATTGCTTGCAAAATTCATCATTATTGATAAATATCGGGGCAAAATGAACAGTAAATAAACATTGTTTCGCCTACCTTTCTCGCAACATCTGGAGTTTCCAATAATAATTTCCTTAAATAATCAGTTTGCATTGTGGTAAAGTTTATAAAGTTCACAAAAACAGGAAACGAAATCCAAATGAATTGAAAATAGACAAAATACGACGATAAACAATGAAAAATCATTGAAAAATAGATACAAACATAACCTCTTCGTTAGTTTGTGTGCCAACCAGAGGTCACGTGGTTTGGATTGCCTAATAGGATTAATTAATTGTACTTTAAAAGCACAATTATGTATAATTTTTAAACGTCTAGTTCAAGAAATTTATTGTATTCAGAAGACTAAAAATTAACCAGAATAGATTAAGAACAAACTGTTTTGAACAATAATAATATGATGATCTGGATTTTTACCAAAGATTAGGTTAAAACAAACAGTTTTGTGTGCCTTCTTAAATAGAAAACCAAATAACTTTGCCTACTATTAGGTAAGTGACTAAAATTTGTTGATATTAAGTAAAAACAATGCTGTTTATTTATTTTAGAGGTGGATGCATTACTCCCATGCAACATTTTCTGTTGGATTTTATGCATCAGGAAGTATGCAATTAAATATGTAGCTGATTTTACGGCAGTGTCCAGAGGTTCAGCAAGTAGAATTATAAAAATAGTATCCTTTACAATTGCAAGAATCATCAAGAGATGGAAACCTGTTGAACATTTTTACAAGATTGCTGTATTTCCTAGAATAATGAGTGCAATGGGTTATACTTTAATTAAAATATATTCTGCAGGTGTCCAGGATGCAGAAATTTTCAGGTCCAGAAAATCATTTTTTGCATTTAATGTTCAGTCAGTGATGCAAAATTTAAAATTATAGATATTGTTGTACTGTGGACATCAAATAAGACATTTTTAATAATAGTAGGCTGAAGCATAATTCAGGGGATAAGAATCACACAAACGTAGCTACATTTTGTTTTATTTTCGTCTACAGAAATATTAGGGTTACGGTAACTGAACGTTATATTTGTACCTAGGTATTCATGTGCAAATAAGAACTAAAGCAGGTGGACATACGCTCATGTGAATCTTAAATAAGAAGTTTAATGTAGTTATGTTTGTATGACCCTAAGCCCCTGAATTTTGAAAGTGGTATCTTTGGCCATTACATAATGGTTGGTGACAGTGATTAACAAGGAATATAGTACTATGGATTGTGGAAATGAAGATTTACTATACTCCGCTTAGGAATGAGACTACGATTAGAAAACATGACTATGATTGTTGCAAGTAGAGTGCTTCATAATATTGCCATTGATATGGATGATAATTTTCCTGTGAATAAAACTGAAGATGAAGCAAACGATGAATAATTACAACCGATAAAACAGAATGAAAATATTTCAGAAAACAATATAACTGTGTTAATAAATGAACACTTTGGTAGATTGTAAATATATTTATTAATAAACGCAAAATTAATGTATTGAACTTTGTATTTATTGTAGTTTATCCCATTTATTATAGACCTGGATCCCACGTACCAAAAAAAAGTTAATTAATGGCAAGCTGAAAATTTGTTAATAGCTAAACGGTGTCTAGTCGGACAAACTTTGATGTATGGGAACATTGGAATGGGAAAAGTTTTAATTGTGGAACAGGTTAAAAATTTGGAAAGTAAAACTACGAAAACGTTCCACGTATTTTGTCAGACAGAACTTCCAATTGATTTGTTACCATTTCATTAAACTCTCATTCAAAAATCAGACTGGTGTTTATCACCAACTGGGCATTTTAATGAGTGGAACACGAAGAACATGTCAAATGACAGGAATCATGTTGGTTAGTAATAGCAGTCTGATTTTTGCATGAGAGTTTAATGAAAGGGTAACAAATCAATTGGATGTTCTGTCCGACAAAATACATGGGACGCTTTCTTAATCTGACTTTCCAAATTTTTAAACTTCCACAATTAAAACTTCCCCTGTTCCAGTGTTCCCATACATCAAAGTTTGTACGACTAGACACCGTTAAGCTATTAACAAATTTTCAGCTTGCTATTAATCAACTTTTTTTGGTGCGCGGGATCCAGGCCTATTAGGTAGTTTTATTTTTAAATCCAATAACTTTATTTTTTTATATACTGCCTCTTCCCTTTCTATCCTTTTTTTCTTCTGTTCTGCAAATATGCAATGCAAATGAACATTAGCTTGTCTGTACATGATACTTAATTATTTGGATAACTTAAATGATTTTTAACAAATAAAATATTGTACCGACCTTTCCTTTATTCTTCACATTTATTTATTGTATTTCTATAGCTTTCTATCTTTTGTAACAAAAGAAGTTCCTCCTCTTTGCTAAAGTTTGTAGAAATAATTTTTTGTTATCTCATTATCTGTCCATTTTTTTAGATTTCATTTTTTATTGATGAGTAATTAAGTAATAGCAATAGTATTTGGTAATAGTAGGTGTATATTATAATTATTAAATAATAGTAATACCTATGCAATAATAAAATTAAAAAGTAAGTATTAGGTGATTAAAAAGAAAAGCAGAATAATAATAAATATATAGAAATAGTAATAACAATAAGTAATAATAATTATTAAAATAATTAAGTAATAATAAGTAACTTTTTGTAGTAAAAAACAATAATTATAGATGAATTATCCTACAAACTTGCAAAATGTATGACATTCAAATGTCACAAAATGTCATTATTTCCATTTTAGTTCAAATATAACATAATTCAGCTTAACCAACAGTATAAAATTTCATTAAAACACACTTTACTAAAAGAATCCTTTAAAGCGAATTATGAAATCAAATATCGTTAACAGCCGCTTTAAAGGCCACTTTAACATAAAGCTTCCTTTTACTAAAGTCCTCTTTTTCGAATGATTATGAAATCGGCTGTTAGACAACTCAATACAAAAAATTTGAACAAACTAGACAGGAAAAAAATATTTTTCAGTATTAGATTTTAAAGATGGCTTTTATCAAGTTAAATTAGATGAAAAATCTAGTTCCTTAACAACATTTGCAACTCCATTTGGGTGTTACAAATTTCTTAGGTTACCATTCGGTCTAAATCTGGCCCCAGAATATTTTCAAAAATTAAATTGTAAAAATTTTGGTGACATTGAAAATGTTATTATATATTTTGATGATCTATTAATTGCATCTGATTCCATGGAGGAGCATGACAAAACACTTAAAAAAGTGTTTGATAGAGCTAGGGAAAAGGGTGTAAAGTTTAAGAAATCAAAATTTCAGTTTAGACAACTGACAGTGAAGTATATGGGACACATTTTTAGCGAAGATGGTATGAAAATAGATAATGAAAGATTGAGGGCTATAAATGAGCTAAAAAATCCGTCAAACAAGAAAGAGCTTCAAAAACTGCTGGGTGTGATAAATTATGTACGAAAATTTGTTCCAAAATTGGGTGAGATTGCAAGCCCACTGTATCAGTTACTGAAAAAGAATGTTATTTTTCAGTGGCTTGGAGTTCACAGTAAAGCACTGGAAATGATAAAACAGGAACTTGCTAAAAATATATCTCTAAAGAATTTTGATTCTAGTAAAGATATTGTAATTCAAACAAATGCGTCCCAGTTTGGTTTGGGATGTTGTCTAATGCAAGATGGAAGGCCTGTTGCTTATGCTTCTAGAGGTTTAACAGGTACTGAGGAAAATTATGCTGTTATAGAGAAAGAGTTATTATAGCTGTAGTATTTGCAAGCAGAGTATGGGCCGGTTGGGCGTGGGAAAATTTCGTATCTCAATGGCACTGTAAGCCCCGCCCACCACAAAGCCACGCCCATCGACCAAAGCCACGCCCACCGGCCAATGGGAACAAAGCCACGCCCACCACAAAGTCACGCCCACCGACCAATGGAAACAAAGCCACGCCCACCTACCAAAGGAAACAAAGCCACCGACCAATGAGAACTTAGTCCCGCCCCTCGACCAATGAGAACTTAGTCCCGCCCATCGACCAAGGACCAATGAGATGAGCACTTACCGAACAATGAGAACGTCACAAAGGTCTCATCTAGCCTGTCTCTCTTCTTATAACACGGATGTAGTCCAGAAAGCCAAATAAGACACTTATCCATCGGTCTACCCGATCCATGTAGCACCTATCTGCCATCTGCGCTGTTATTGGTTCGTTTATTACATGTAAGACATTAGCAAAAGAGCAGCAATCACAAAGACATTAGCAAAAGAGCATTGTAGCATGTCTCCGACCTGACTGATTTATATATTGTTGGAAAGCGGAAGGAATATGTTACCATATAAACAAAGATGTCAGCAATGACAAAACGGCCCTATATCATATCTTCGTGTCTATTGGTCCAATTCGTGTGAATATGGTCTCGTTGGGAAAAAGAGGGGATATTGAATATGTTAACATAAAAACAAATATGTCAGCAATGACAAAACGACACTATATCTTCGTTGCTATTAATTTTAGATAAAACGCAACAGCGCAACAGACATCGAAGGGAAGGAGAAACATGGCAACACTGCCAAAACGGTGATATATTAGTCCTATCACAGTTCTTCATCTTATCATGCCACCTGTCGGCTGCAACATGTAACTATGTCCAAACCCTCTAGAAGAACGTATACCATTCTTACAGTATGACCAAACCATCAAACATCCGATCACAGTTGATAATCTCGTCATGCCACCTGTCGGCTGCAACACGTAACTATGCCCAAGCCATCTAGAAGAACGTATACCATACTTACAGTATGACCAACAAACATCCTCGATCTCCCTCCAATCATACATTCCTACAATGAACATATACCATTCTTACGCTGTGGCCAAACCAGCAAACATCTCACGTACAAGTCTTTTCTACGGAAAGTTGGGTAGTATCATGAAAATCACCAAACAAAAAAAAAATGGTATTGCGATTCGCATACTGTATTTTATCTACGGCAAGGAGGGTAATATTATGTAGGTTGGTATTTTACTTTTATAGTTAAATAATCGTCTATTCAATATATAGGAGACTACATTTGCCATCTAGTTTTTATGTTTATTATTAGCTCTAATCCTTCCGTAAACGGAACATAATAATGTATACAACGTTTATATGATATATAAACCTTCGGTGTAGAATACTATGACGTTCCCCCACTCCTTCAAAATTCACAGATACATGATAGAATACTATGACGTTCCCCCACTCCTTCAAAATTCACAGATACATGATAGAATGAATAAAGCAAAAATCAGTATCATTCAATCATTCGATGAAGCAAGATGGAAAAAATTGAGTTGTTCAGAGGTCCGAACGCAGTCAGAAAAATTAAGCAGTTAAATGTAGATGATATACTTATTGATCAATGGATGACAAACACAAAAGTTACCTGCTACATCCTTTATGTCAGCGGAGTACCAGCATCATTTGTACTCTTAAGGCCCCGTCTCACCATCAAATAATTGACAGTTATTTGATCAAACTTGACAGTTAGTGACACAAAGTGACAGTTAGTATGTATAGTTTGTGTCACTAGTCAAATTTGACTGTCAAGTTTGATCAAATAACTGTCAATTATTTGATGGTGAGACGGGGCCTTTATCGAAACGTGACTTTGATCCACTTGGACAACATGATGTACCAAGAGTATTAGAATACGTATACACTTTACCTAATCATCGGAGAAGAGGATATGCATGCAAACTTATACATCACATAAAGAAAAATAATGAATTCACTGCGTTCTGCTCCAACGAAGAATCTGAACGGCTTTTTTTAAAAAGCAAATGTATTAGTCACGGCTTAATGAATTATAATGTAATGTTTAGATATCCATAATAAATTTATATAAAATATATCTTGTCTTATTTCTTACACGTTTAATGTACTTGTAAATAATAGATGGTGTAGCTTACAATGACAATACATAAAGATGCATGAAACTGTCATGGTTATCAATCCTATTTGATATCGCCCAATAGAAATATGGGGTATAATAAAATGAATGAAGAGATAAAGAAATGATAAAAATAAAACTTTTTTTCATTTATCCACTCACTTATGCGGTTAAAAAAACCTTAAAAAGGAAAAGGTATCTGCTGTTGCCATGCAACGCAGCAGTAGCACACATAGTAAAAACACATCCATCCTTGTTTGCATACAACAATACACTGATCCATAATATAAGAATCAATTTATAAATAATCACATAAAGCATATGATAGAGTGCCAAAGAGGCCTTATACATAACATGTTGTTAAAACAGACATCATAACGTAATTTGTCATTCAAAATCCTGTAATTTGAGGTGCTACATGATAAGATTCGACATATCAGGCAAATAATATAAGATAGAGGGCCAAAGAGGCCTTATACATAACATGGTGTTAAAACAGACATCTTAACGTAATTTGTCATTCAAAATCCTGTAATTTGAGGTGCTACATGATAAGATTCAACATATCAGGCAAATAATATAAGATATAACGCCAAAAAGGCGTTATACGTGACATGTTGTTAAAACAAACATCATAACGTAATTTGACATTCTAAATCCTGTAATTTGAGGTGCTACATGATAAGATTTGACATATAATGCGAATAATATAAGATAGAGGGTCAAAAAGGCGTTATACGGGACATGTTGTTAAAACAAACATCATAACGTAATTTGACATTCTAAATCCTGTAATTTGAGGTGCTACATGATAAGATTTGACATATAATGCGAATAATATAAGATAGAGGGTCAAAAAGGTGTTATATGTGACATGTTGTTAAAACCGACATCACAACGTAATTTGTCGTTCAAAATCCTGTAATTTGAGGTGTCATACGATGAGATTCACCATACAATGCTAATAATAAACGATAATGTGTCAAAAAGGCGTTATACATGACATGGTGTTAAAACAGATATCACAACGTAATTCATCATTCAAAATCCTTTAATTTGATGGGTCACACAGTGATTTCTGATTATCCGTTCCAAAGATACATGGTGCATTGCCATAACGGCCTAAGTAATAACTTGGCTGAACTGTAAATGCTTATTTATTGTTATTGACGTTAAAACAAGGCCATTAGCATAGAAAAATCTCTTATCGCAGTTCGATCTCTAGCAAATCCTAAGTAGCTCAATTTTGCACCAAGTGCTCCGTGCAATATATCATTAGAAAGGTCTTTTCATACATATTAAGAAAATCACTGACCAAGTGTGTTACGGTCATTATTTATGGCTGAAAACAACAAAAAACTACAAATTCTCAATGTACTATATTGACACAAAATGTACTTATATGGTACCAAAAAAGGCCTTATACAGAACATTGTGTTAAAACAGACATCACAACGTAATTCGTCATTCAAAATCCTTTAATTTGATGGGTCATACATTGATTTCTGATTATCCGTTCCAAAGATACAAATATTTGTACAAAATTACGAAAAATCGAATAATTTGAAATATTTACAAAAATATTTTAAGTTGTTTGTTAACATGCCGGATGCGTATGGTTGATAAGAAAGAATGTAGACGTTATTTTTGCAACAACAGGAATCCGTTAAAGATATAACAAGCCACAATGCTAAAAGGCCGGATGGAGTTGGTTGATAATATATACCCACAGTTGTTATTTGTGTAAATGTTATCGTATATTTTTAAAACCACAAGGTCTTGTTTTTGTAAAATCACATTCAAACATTTGATCACGTTCATGCTGCGTGAATTTCGCCTATAAATGCTGAAACAGACGAGCATATACCACAGTCGACATCTGACAGTTTCTAAAGTATAGTTGCAGTGTTCAGTGGAAAAATATTCAATTAAGGTAAGCGATTTTGTTGTTCATTTTACATATGGTTTTTTATGAATTTATTGGTTTGCTATTTTGTTAAATAATTCTGATGTACATGTGTTTCTTTTTATCTATGGGTAATACTGGTTTTAATTCTCTCTTCCCAACTTGTTTGCAGGTCTTCTAGGTATTTATGATTCTTGTATCTATATATACTTCTCTTAAAATAAAATGTGTGTACTATAGGTGATTTTATTCTTATATTCAATGTGATTTATTATAAGTAATTTTATTACTTGTTTTTATATATCATAGGATGTATCTGTCGCTAATATTTTTAACTGATTTTACGTTTGATCCCTAAAATAATAATAGCTGTTTATGACTCATTTCTACTGTACTTTTTTCATCTTTTAATATTTCCTTGTTACATAAATAAATGAGGTAGGTTTTTACATTAAGATAATCATATTTTACTATTTAGTTCCAATACTTTCATGGTCTAGAATCCGCATATGGCCCGGAATCGGTATGCCGATACGTGGCCACTTTCATGCACCAGAATAGCCATGTGGCGCAGAATCGGTATGCCGATACGTGGTCACTTTCATGCACCAGAATCCGCATAGGGCCCAGAATCGGTATGCCGATACGTGGTCACTTTCATGCACCAGAATAGCCATGTGGCTCAGAATCGGTATGCCGATACGTGGTCACTTTCATGCACCAGATTCCAGCTCATCATGAGCCAGAAGCGGTAGGCGGATTCCAGCTCATCATGAGCCAGAATCGGTATGCCGATACGGGGGCCACTTTCATGCACCAAAATCGCCATGTGGTCCCGAATCGGTGGTATGCCGACTCCCGGACACTCAAGAATAGTAACTTTTTATGATACATTTAGCGCGGTACTCCGTCTTCTTTTAGCACATTTTTCTTGTTATCTGCATTAGGATAATAGTATTTTACCGTTTAGTTCTTATTTTCTAATTTGAATTATAAATATGTTTTATTTCATGTTTTTTTTTCAGGCATGTATGATGCAACACCTGTCCGTATATTTCTGAATAATTTTCTGATTTATTTCAGTATCTTTTTATGCCGCATTCTACCGTACTTTTGTTTTTCAACAATATACAATGAAGCGTAGCTGTCATTTATATTTTATATACGACCAAGCGTAGCTGGTATTTATTTTTAACAGTGTGATAATAATCGTGTTGCATTTTCTATTTTATGTACGACCCAACTTATTTTTATTTTTAAAAATATATTGACAATCTTTGTACTGCATTGGGTTAGTAAATAAGAAACAATATGAGTCATTTTATTATTTTATTTAAATTTTTTATACTAGTACATTATTACAGTTTTTAATTAAAAACTAAATGCCCTAGTCGATTTATTTTAACATTTCTATCCATGGGTTCAACGGCATAATGGTTAAACGATGATGTCTTGTAATCTATGCTTGTGCGCTGTTTAAATTGTCGGTCAGAGCGTTCATCACTCTTACGATGTTTTTTCTCAGTTTTCCGAACATTTTCACAGGGGCTTCGATGCATGTTTGAGTTATTTTTAAACAAAGGTTTTATGATCTTATTAAATTTATCCGGGAATGCTTGATGTCTCAAATATCCTCTATGAACACCTGTGACTTCTAATATTTTTTATAGTTTAGGCTGTTAAAGCCAGTTAGGATAGGTGATGTCATCGCTCCTTTTAAAGGTAGTGACGTGTGCAATCGATGAACTGGTATGTATATAATAAAAGGTACGCTAAATAAAATCTATAATATTTTATTTGTTAAAAATTAATAGGTATAAAACACAGAACTTTAGTATATTCATTCTTGAAGGTCGGATATGTTATCTGTTATTAAGATGAACTTAAATTCTGAAGTTTTTCTTGGTTGTTCTAAAATTTCTTGTTTTCTTGAAGTATGTGTCTGTTATTAGTCAATAATATCTAGGTACTTCAGTTCTTCTATAATTTCAGCTGCTTCTTTTTCGGTTAAAGCATCGGCTTTTGAAAGAATTTTAAGCCCTTTCACAAGCATGTTCGGATCACCATATTTGTTATACTGAAACCATATTTCTTGCAGTTCGTTAAGTACCTGCTTATTTGCTATATCACGATCCCGTGTTTCAAGAGGTCTGGAGGGAACATCATCACGGTTTATCTTTGAACCTTTTATCTGCATGTCCTTTGCATCTTGTCCCTTCTGTGATATATATCTTCTTTTACACTGTTGTTGTATGTCTGATGTATTTTTTGCGTCGGCTTCGACATTTTTTGCGGTGCCATGTAAGACCTGTGTTCTTCTTCTTCTTTTTCCTAGATACATTGGCTTAATATTTTTTTCATATTTTGTTGTGTGAGATTGGTGACGTATCTTTGAAACTTGTATCTGCATGTTCTTTGCATCTTGTTCCTTCTGTGATATATGTCTTCTTTTACCCTGTTGTTGTATGTCTGATGTATTTTCTGCGTCGGGTTCGACATTTTGTGCGGTGCCATGTAAGACCTGTGTTCTTCTTTTTCCTAGATACATTGGCTTAATAATTTTTTCGTATTTTGTTGTGCGAGATTGGTGACGTAGACGTCCACGGTCATCTTTATGCACTCCGGATTCGTCTAGAAGAGTTTTGTAAATTTTTTGATCGGCTAGAGTATATTGTGTAGGTTCCTTCGAGAAAATCAGTTCGTACAGGCCGGGTGTAGCTTTAAAAATGTGTGAATCCATTTTAATGCTATCTTTACCGAACTGAATGGTGTGATTTCCAAACTCCCATTCACCCGTCTCCCAGTTAAACGTGGGGCCAAAGATCTGGTCAGTATTCCCTAAATCTTGCGTATATGTTTCTAAATAAGGGTTGTACGATGTTTGTATATGTAGAGGTTCGTCGTCACTGGTCTGTGATGGTTGATTAGTTTGTAAGTCATCTTCGTTGAGATCTGGTTTAGGAACATTTTTATTCATATAATTGGTTATTTCTTTAAGAGGAGTAGTTATTGGTTTAAACGTTGACTGTAGAAGTTCTTTTTCATCTGCTTGCATTCTTCTAAGAGCTTTGTACTTTTCTCTCACTATTGCCGCAAGTTTGTTTACTTGAACCGCTCTATTTGAAGACATGTTAACAAATGACTTCTCGATTTGTAACTGCTTGTATTTATACCTCTGTAACCTTCTGTTAGCGTGTCTCTGATGACGTCTGCTACCCTGTGCTAAGTGTCTCTGATAGCGTCTGTTACCCTGTGCTAGCCTCTGTTAGCGCGTCTCTGATGGCTTCTGAATGTTTCAGGTACCCTGTGTAGTCATCTGTTAGCGTGTCTCTGATGACGTCTGCTACCCTGTGCTAGCCTCTGTTAGCTTGTCTCTGATGGCATCTGAATGTTTCAGGTACCCTGTGTAGTCATCTGTTAGCGTGTCTCTGATGACGTCTGCTACCCTGTGCTAGCCTCTGTTAGCTTGTCTCTGATGGCATCTGAATGTTTCAGGTACCCTGTGTAGTTATATGTTAGCATGTCTCTGATGACGTCTGTACGTCTGAGGTACCCCCCCTCTGTAATTCTGAGGTACTGCAGTTAGTAATGAAAGTGGTGGGGAATAATCAAGATTTTTAAGTGTTTCCATATAAAATTTAATATAAGTTGGTAGACAGTGTTTATAGTACTTGCTGTATCGGTATTATGTTGGTAGTACTGATACTTTCATGTATCTCTCGTAGCATAAGTAGGGAAAAATGTAACCAAGTTCAATAAATGTGTTAAATGTAGCACTTTTACATTGATTCTTATGGAAGAACAAGCACAAATTCACACACTTCAGGGGCCTTTTGAGTGTAATATCATACCGTTCAGTTTTCCGGCCGACTAACATATATTTAATACCCGGCATTAAGGTATGTTCTTCATTCTGTTTCAGATATTCCTAGTGTTCAGATGTGTGCTCTGGTGAGTGGTAAACTTTGAAAATTTTTAATTTTTGAAAATTGTATACATATTTTCGAGTTTGGGTTCTAAATTTTTGCATTCTAGGTTTTGAATATGTATTATTATTTTATTACTTAGTGGTGTTTGATTTGGTCAGTATTTTTTTTTTTCATCCTTTAATAACGAAAACATGAACAAATTCTTAGTCACTAAAGATACATTTAAGAAAATTCGTAAATTTGGCCTCCAGGGACGAACTCTGGAATTTAAAATCAGGGATGTGCCGCAGAGTGAGGAACCTGTGGGATGGGTAAAAAAGTCGAGGGGATTGTACTTAAGGGAACAGAAGGTTTGGAACCAACCGATCAGGTCGGTTTCACTTTTTGCTCGAAAGACTTTGCCAGAGGTCAGGGTTGGATGAGGTTCAAGCCTGCCTGTGAAGTGACCGTTGATGATATATGGGATAAGATTAGTTCCATATATCAGAGTAATAGCATCGGCATCAATACCGAGACATTTTGTTTGGGTATTACGACGGTAAAACTGCCCGCGGGAAAAGGTGGTCCGAGAGGAAGAGCTTATAACTCCTTTAACGAGGAGTGTTCGAAAAGGCGAGGAACTGTTGTTATTAAAAACAAGGATAATCTTTGTTTACCTCGTGCTCTTGTGGTTGCAAAAGCTCACGTAGATAAGGACCAAGAATGGAAGAAGGTACGTCAAGATATTGGAAAAATACAAGGACAAAGAGCCCATCAACTGATTGAAGCCGCTAATGTAACAATTCCTGTCGGAGGGGCAGGAATACCCGAGCTACAACAGTTTCAGGGACACCTCACAGATTACAAAATTGTGGTGTATAGTTATGGTAGCAAGGGTCGTGACGTTATGTTCTGTGGTAACACTAATGGTCCAGCGTTAAATCTTTTGTATCATGAAGGACACTTTAACGTGATCACTTCTTTGACAGCTGCTTTTTGCTGTCGATATTATTGTGAGGAGTGCCACCAGCCGTTTAACAACAAAAACGACCACAGATGTGGTGGTACGTTTTGCTTGTCGTCGTTCACCAGCTTGTTCCAAAGATTGCGTGAAAATACCCTGCGATCAATGTGGTCGAAACTTCTACGGTAAGGCATGTTTCAATGCTCATGTTGGTTCGGTATGCGATAAAATCAAAAGGTGTAAGACCTGTTACAAGATCTACACCAAAAGTCATGTCTGTGGTGAGGTCTTCTGTAAAACTTGTAAGAAAAATTGTCCGTCAGATCATCTTTGTTACATACAGCCCGATTCTGGTAGGCCACCGTCAAAAGATTTTCTATTTATATTTTATGATTTGGAAACTAGTCAGGAAAAGATATTGGCTGATGGTTCGCTTCTTCAAGAACCAAATCTCTGTGTATTTAATCAACGTTGTTACAAATGTCTCCCTGAGATGAAATTAGTTTTCTGTCAATCTTGTGGATTTCGCCAAAAGATTTTGAGGGGTCTTGACGTAATAAGTCTTTTTATGAATCATATTTTGCAAATTAGAAAAAAATTCAAGAATGTTGTCGTGTTAGCTCACAATGGAGGAGGCTTCGACCATCAATTTATTTTAAATTATATTTTAACAAAGACTGATTTAACCCCTGATCTCATTATGCGTGGTACGAAACTAGTGTCAATGGCTGTTGGTAACGTTCGTTTTCTCGATAGTCTTAATTACTTTCCAATGGCGCTGTCTGCTCTACCTAAAGCTTTTGGGTTGACAGAGTTGAAAAAGGGATATTTTCCACATCTGTTTAACAGAGAGGAAAATCAATCTTATGTTGGACCTATGCCTGATCTAAAATTTTACGATCCCGATAATTTAAAAGATGATGCACGTGACAAGCTGATCGCGTGGCACGCTGAAAGAGTAGATGAGGGATACGTTTTTGATTTTCAAAAGGAAATTGTTGAATATTGTATTAGTGATGTTGAGATTTTGACTAAGGCTTGTCTCACTTTCAGAAAACAGTTGATGGATACTTCAAATGTCTGTCCGTTTTTCGAGGCAACCACTGTTGCATCGACTTGCAACAAGGTATTCAGGCGTAATTTCTTACAGCCTGACACTATAGGCCTTATTCCAAAAGGTGGCTATCGTTTTAAAGATAATCACTCTAAAATCGCTTTGCAGTGGTTATTGTGGGAAGAGAAGCAACGCTGTATTAAAATTCAGCATGCCGCCAGGGGACTTGAAGCTCTTATTGGAAATTGTAGGGTGGACGGTCTTTACGAAAACACCGTCTTTGAATTCCAAGGTTGTTATTATCACGGTTGTCCTACTTGTTACCCTACAGATAGAACTGCACCCCTTCATGACGATCCTTCAGATTGTATGGAAAATCGTTATGATAAAACGATTGCTAAAATTAAACATCTCAGATCAATAGGATACGAGGTGGTTGAAATGTGGGAATGTCAATTCCGTAAAATGCTGACGGCCGAGATAAAGTCGTATACCGAGGGGCATCCTCTTATGGCTAGTTTACCTTTGAATCCTAGAGATACTTTATATGGTGGGCGTACAGGCAATACTGTAGAGTATTACAAGTGTAAAGATGGTGAAAAAATTAAATACGTTGATGTTTGTTCGCTTTATCCGTGGGTATGCAAGTACGGAAAGTTCCCAATCGGACATCCAAAGAAAATATATATTGGACAGGAATGCACTGCTGTAGACATTACTGAGTTATCTGGATTAATAAAGTGTAAAGTGCTTCCTCCTACAAACCTCTATCATCCTGTTCTTCCTACCAAGATGAACAGTAAATGTATGTTCGTTTTATGCCGAAAGTGTGGAGAGGACTTTGCGGAAGAAGAGTGTGAGCATTCGAATGATGAACGGGCTCTAACAGGTACTTGGGTGATTGAGGAGGTAGTGAAAGCTTTATCAAAGGGTTATAAAATAATTGAGACCTATGAGATATGGTCCTATGATACTTTACAGTTATCGAAATCTCAGAAAGGTCTTTTTTCCGATATGATGAACAAATTTATCAAAGTGAAACAACAAGCTTCAGGGTGGCCGCGAGGATGTGTATCGGATGAGGAAAAGAGCCGGTACATCGAGGAGTTTCTTCAGAGGGAGGATGTCAGGCTGGAGTTTTCCGACATAACGGAGAACCCTGGTCTGAGGTCGTTGGCTAAGCTTATGCTCAATTCTTTCTGGGGTAAGTTCGCTCAGCGAGAGAACCTCCCTAAAACATCCATAATAAACAAGTCTGGAGAATTTTTTGCTATGTTGATTAATCCATCCATTCATGTTAATACGGTGATCCCTGTAAATGAGGACACACTGGTTGTTACGTGGGAGTATGTGGAGGAGGCGTACTCAATGTCGTCAACAGTTAATGTTGTTCTGGCATCATACGTAACGGCTCTGGCTCGTCTCAAATTGTACTCTTATCTGGAGATTATTGGATCTCGGGCAAAATATTACGACACAGATTCGTGTATTTACCTTTCCAAGGCTGGCTTACCTAATCTCCCAATAGGCGAGTGTATAGGTGACTTAACTGATGAGTTGGGTGGGGGGTATATTTCAGAGTTTGTTTCTGGAGGGCCTAAAAATTACGCATATAAATACACTTTGCATAACGGTGAAGAAAAAATTTGTTGTAAGGTTAAAGGTATTTGTCTAAATTATGAGGCATCTAAATTAGTTAATTTCGATACCATTAAGAAGATGGTACTTATGAAGTCTGACCCTGTTTCTGTGGTGACTAAACAAATACAAAGGACACAGGATCATTGTGTTATCACAAAAACCCTTGAAAAAAAATATAGACCAAACTCAACAAAAAGAAAATTTTTTGAAGATTTTACATCCGTACCTTATGGTTATAAAAAACTTAAAATTTAAGCTATGGTCCAGACTCAGCTTTTTTTATTTTATAACACTATACCTTTTTAACACACACAATCAACATTTTTAACTAGTAAGTTATATATTAATAGATTACTTTTTTGTTTTGTCAACAGTGGATGCTTTTTCCTCTGCGATACAACCGATCGTCTGTCACACTGAAAAGTGGGTTACTAAAAAGTTGTAGTGAGTTGTCGTTTGTCCTACATGATTAAAAAATCGTTAAAAGATGTTCAGTTAAGACCATTAAAAGATATCTGATATAGCCCACTGGCAAATTAATGAGCCGTTCTGGTTAACTCTAGAACCGTTGCTCGTGTAGCCGCTCATTATAAAAGATGGCAATCAGATCATAAAAAGATGTCTGCTGAACCACATAGATTTAGTTAGTTTAAAAGATGTTCAGTTAAGACCATTAAAAGATATCTGATATAGCCCACTGGCAAATTAATGAGCCGTTCTGGTTACGTCCGTTGCTCGTGTAGCCGCTCATTATAAAAGATGGCAATCAGATCATAAAAAGATGTCTGCTGAACCACATAGATTTAGTTAGTTTAAAAAGATGTTCAGTTAAGGTCACTAAAAGATATTCGTTATAAAAAAAATTGTACTATAAAATAATGTTAATAAAAAGATACCTGCTGAACCATTTCCGGTATTTTTAAAATACTATAAACAGTTTTCGGCTATGAACCACTTTGTGATTTTGTAACATCATTACAGCTTTGCTCGTTACTTACTAGAAGGTGGGGCAACAATCGCTTGTTCTATGCTATCACAAATATATATATTGAATCAACATCACATTTGATTCCTCTGAGGAAATTTGGTGGTTGTAGGCCTCTAGGGGATGGTGTCCACGATAAAACACCAACGAGGTATGTGTTGTACCTCATGGGTGCCTTGGAAATCAACACGAGTAACCTTTGTTTCAGATTATCCTTGAAAAAAATCAGCACGCAATTTGGAGCTATGTTAGCTTTAACGTGAAGACCTTTACGACATGCTTTTTCTTTACGACAATACTGTTAGATATGTCTTTATACATTAACAAAAGTTTTTTTCTACCTAGGTATACTCTAAGTGTATATAATTTTTTCTCAATATATCTGATACATACTACCTTTAAATATGGTCCTCCTTTTGGAGTATAAAAAGGACGGTCGACTTTTAACCCAGCACGGATGCACGTCTATGTACCTTTACGAAGGGAATTGTACCCAAGTGGATCAAAGTCACGTTTCGATAAGAGTACAAATGATGCTGGTACTCCGCTGACATAAAGGATGTAGCAGGTAACTTTTGTGTTTGTCATCCATTGATCAATAAGTATATCATCTACATTTAACTGCTTAATTTTTCTGACTGCGTTCGGACCTCTGAACAACTCAATTTTTTCCATCTTGCTTCATCGAATGATTGAATGATACTGATTTTTGCTTTATTCATTCTATCATGTATCTGTGAATTTTGAAGGAGTGGGGGAACGTCATAGTATTCTATCATGTATCTGTGAATTTTAAAGGAGTGGGGGAACGTCATAGTATTCTACACCGAAGGTTTATATATCATATAAACGTTGTATACATTATTATGTTCCGTTTACGGAAGGATTAGAGCTAATAATAAACATAAAAACTAGATGGCAAATGTAGTCTCCTATATATTGAATAGACGATTATTTAACTATAAAAGTAAAATACCAACCTACATAATATTACCCTCCTTGCCGTAGATAAAATACAGTATGCGAATCGCAATACCATTTTTTTTTTGTTTGGTGATTTTCATGATACTACCCAACTTTCCGTAGAAAAGACTTGTACGTGAGATGTTTGCTGGTTTGGCCACAGCGTAAGAATGGTATATGTTCATTGTAGGAATGTATGATTGGAGGGAGATCGAGGATGTTTGTTGGTCATACTGTAAGTATGGTATACGTTCTTCTAGATGGCTTGGGCATAGTTACGTGTTGCAGCCGACAGGTGGCATGACGAGATTATCAACTGTGATCGGATGTTTGATGGTTTGGTCATACTGTAAGAATGGTATACGTTCTTCTAGAGGGTTTGGACATAGTTACATGTTGCAGCCGACAGGTGGCATGATAAGATGAAGCACTGTGATAGGACTAATATATCACCGTTTTGGCAGTGTTGCCATGTTTCTCCTTCCCTTCGATGTCTGTTGCGCTGTTGCGTTGTATCTAAAATTAATAGCAACGAAGATATAGTGTCGTTTTGTCATTGCTGACATCTTTGTTTTTATGTTAACATATTCAATATCCCCTCTTTTTCCCAACGAGACCATATTCACACGAATTGGACCAATAGACACGAAGATATGATATAGGGCCGTTTTGTCATTGCTGACATCTTTGTTTATATGGTAACATATTCCTTCCGCTTTCCAACAATATATAATCAGTCAGGTCGGAGACATGCTACAATGCTCTTTTGCTAATGTCTTTGTGATTGCTGCTCTTTTGCTAATGTCTTACATGTAATAAACGAACCAATAACAGCGCAGATGACAGATAGGTGCTACATGGATCGGGTAGACCGATGGATAAGTGTCTTATTTGGCTTTCTGGACTACATCCGTGTTATAAGAAGAGAGACAGGCTAGATGAGACCTTTGTGACGTTCTCATTGTTCGGTAAGTGCTCATCTCATTGGTCCTTGGTCGATGGGCGGGACTAAGTTCTCATTGGTCGAGGGGCGGGACTAAGTTCTCATTGGTCGGTGGCTTTGTTTCCTTTGGTAGGTGGGCGTGGCTTTGTTTCCATTGGTCGGTGGGCGTGGCTTTGCTTCCATTGGTCGGTGGGCGTGGCTTTGTGGTGGGCGTGGCTTTGTTCCCATTGGCCGGTGGGCGTGGCTTTGGTCGATGGGCGTGGCTTTGTGGTGGGCGGGGCTTACAGTGCCATTGAGATACGAAATTTTCCCACGCCCAACCGGCCCATACTCTGCTTTTGCATATCAAAAATTTCACAATTATATTTATGGTCGCTCTGTAAAATTCATAACAGATCACAAACCTAATGTAAGTATCATGAGTAAGCAAATAAGTCAAATTAGTTCTCCTAGGTTGCAACGGCTAAAACTGAAGCTACTGAGGTATAATATACAAATTATAAAATAATACGCGGCCTTGAAGGCCGCGTCTCACCGTCAAATAATTTGATCAAACAGTTTGAGCAAACTCCGGAAGTACGTCAAAGTGACGTCACAATTGCAGTTTTTTTGAAATTCTAAAAATCTGTGCTCTCACTATCAGCCTAGTTTGATCAAATTTTTTGTATTGAGTTGTCTAACTTGTTTGTACTTGATTTAAAATTAAAATTTTTCATTATTATCCACAATGAACACTCAGGATGTGACGTCACTAACTGTCACTTTCAGTTTGCTCAAACCAGTTTGATCAAATTATTTGATGGTGGGACGCGGCCTTTAGTGAGAGCACAGATTTTTAGAATTTCAAAAAAACTGCAATTGTGACGTCACTTTGACGTACTTCCGGAGTTTGCTCAAACTGTTTGATCAAATTAATTGATGGTGAGACGCGGCCTTAAGCGCTTGTTCACAATGGACGTAACCATAAGATGAACGTAAACCGTTATCATTTCGTAAACCGTAATTTGTACATAATTTTATGCAGCGTTCACTACGTAAAATTTAAGTCTATTGTGAACGCTGCATAAAATTATGTACAAATTACGGTTTACGAAATGATAACGGTTTACGTTCATCTTATGGTTACGTCCATTGTGAACAAGCGCTAAGGTACCGGCCCTTAATTATAACTTACCCTCAGCGTTTTAAGAATATAAAATAAGGTCAGCGTCAACATGTATGGATCCCTTTAAGCCGCGTACAAACCAAGTTCGCGAGCTGTTCTCGAACAGCTGTGTGGACGACAGTTCGTAATGGGTTCGCGAACAGTTCGCTGTTCGCTTGGATAGCGGTAACATCAAAGGGTTTGTGCGCAAACAACCAGTTAGTAAACAAAACGGTCTGGACGTATTGAAGTTCGCTTAAACGAAAAAGGGGTTATGTTCGTATTTATTTTAGTTTGATGTTAAAATATTTTAACGTGACTTGCTGCTTTTTTATTGTTGTTTACTACTATCATTGTATAACTAGACCATGTGTAGATAAACAATTAATATGTTAATAGAGTTAAGTTTAATAATTAATACAGTTAATTAATAGTAAATAGAGGAAATAAAAAATGTAGTATATCAAAGTGTGTAAATAATTTATTTCTTTAGCTGAGCGCTTTCGACATAAATGTCATCATCGGAGCTAATGGTCAATTGTTAAAAAAGTACCGCTACAAAATTGAGGTGTTAACATTTGCATCTTGTGAAAATAAATTTTGGTTGGATATGCTATGTCCTCCGTACAACCCCAAACAGTAAAAACAGAAAAACGGCCACATTACACGTTACACAAACACAAAAAAACTTTTTTCATGGTATAGGTATCACCCATCCATTGTTGGCCTAGTAGAAACAGCTGACTGACCTACTAGGCCAGCCTAGTTTCTACTAGGCCAACAATGGATGGGTGATACCTATACCATGAAAAAAGTTTTTTTGTGTTTGTGTAACGTGTAATGTGGCCGTTTTTCTGTTTTTACTGTTTGGGGTTGTACGGAGGATATAGCATATCCAACCAAAATTTACTTTCACAAGATGCAAATGTTAACACCTCAATTTTGTAGCGGTACTTTTTTAACAACTGACCATTAGCTCCGATGATGACATTTATGTCGAAAGCGCTCAGCTAAAGAAATAAATTATTTACACACTTTGATATACTACATTTTTTATTTCCTCTATTCATTCAAGTGTGTACAAACTTATCAGTCTTTCAACTATTAATAGTAAATAGTCAATTAATAGTAAGTAGTATAATAAATAATATAGGTAGCTAATTAAGTCATAGTTCATTACTGCATGTTTATCGAAAATGGCCCAGATAGCACACGTACGTTTTATGGACATCCAATGGACGTACATCTGTGTACATTGGAACGTCCAATGGACGTCCCGCTAAGGTGCAATGGACATACGATGGACGTCCAACGAATGTCCAGAGTTCACAAAATTGGACGTCCATAGAACGTCCGCTACAAACGTACATTGTACGTTGTATTGGAGCTTTCAGTATACACCTTATGTACATTCGATGTACGTCTTATGGACATTTGTAGGGCACTTTTCAGAAAGCAATCTAGTATCCATAATTTTGTGAATACATAGCAAAAAGCCTTTATTGGCTCCGTGTGTCTCCCCTCTACTTACAGTCACATGACACGCTGTCAGATTTTGTAAGGACGTTTTAACATTGAGTCTTATGGGATTATTTTGTTAAACTTGAATATTTTATTTTGTAGTGATAATAACCGAATACAATTGTTAGAATTCATTAGTTATTAATTTATACTGTAATTTATAGTGCAACAAAAATATTTTCTTTTTCGTTAATAAAGATTTATTGACATAAACTGCGATAGTGAGGTTATGTATACAAAATCAAACTGATAATCAATATTGGAAAGTGAAGAATTTATATCAGATTAAGTGCGTTTTTATTTTCTGTTTATATTAATACATAAGGTTTGTTCCAACATGAACTTTTGGACGGTCCAGAAACCGTCACGAAACTACTTGTACCGTTTGTTGTGCGCATGTTCGTAATTGTATCGCCCAGTTATCGTCCCATGACGGTAATCATATATTTGTCATTTTTGTTGGTGACAGCTTGTGTGCTTTTAGTCGATCAAAGGCTCAAAAACTTTAAAGAATTAAATCCTAGTGCGCAAGTCAGTCCAACCAGCACATTATTGCATTTGCCCGATTACTGAAATGATCATCACGAAACCGTCACCGAAAGATCACAATTCTTGTTCGAACAGTGGGAAGGACGATCCGATGACGATCATATTTTTGTTGGAACGGATTTTGTTTACTGCGCAGAAGCGTTACCGTTTCGTGACGGTTCTCGGTCGTGTTGGAACAAACCTATAGTATCACTAGCGTGACACGGCATTTTTTTTAAATATCTCATTTAAACATACACAAAGCGTCCTTATAAAATTTCAAAAAACCGCCACCATGAGCAGGTCGGTCGATTATGCTTTGACACTTTGTTAACGCTCGGAGCGAATAGGAACTAGTTCCTTATAATACTAAACTTATACTTAAAAATATTACACAAAAGACCTTTTTTATTTCTCTTTACTATAACTTCATTATAATATATACTTTATTATAGGAACTAGGAACTTCATTAATGCACGACTGCACTTGCACGATAAACAGAAAACACAAATATATCACAGGATGTATTTTCATAAAGACGAGATTCAGATAATGACGCCCTAGGAAGCATGCACATTAAAAGAGGTTTAATCTCTGTTCTGTTCATAGATAAGGTATATATAAGTTCTGTTTCTGTTCCAAACTATTTTTAGAGTCAGTACCGTTGTTGTATATTACAAGCGCGTTTGCCATTCTGTGAATTATCATAAATAAACCATCCTTCAGTATTCCACAACAATTAACAGCGATAATCCCCTAAAAGTACCTGATATACTACCTTTCACGACCGATAGCGCGAAGAGCGACAACGTTGTCAAGAAGATTCTCATTAGTTTGTATTGGGACTTAATATAATAGTCGCGTTTTGTATAAAATATCCATGGACCACAAATGGATGTCCAATGTACGTTGAAATCAAACGTCCAATGGACGTCCCGTAATGTACGTACATAGTACGTCCAGTTTTGGTCCATGGACGTTTGGACTTTAAATGTACGTTATATGGACGTACATCGGACGTTGTGTGCTATATGGGGGAATGGTCCGAAGATGAAATTATTACATTAATAGAGGAATACCCTAAATATTCCAATTTATGGGACCCCAGAAATGCAGAATACAAAAGGAAAATAATTATAGTATCCATATAACAGCCTTGTTTTAAAATGGGGGAGGACAGCAAAGCAATGCAACCAATGCGAACCGCAGCGTACTGTTCTATAGAACTGTTTGCGAACCACTCTAATTTTTGGTGTAGACGTCTTGTTCGGTTACAGTTAGCGAGCAGCTCGCAATAGTTCGCGAACAGCTCGCGAGCTGTTCGCGAACAGCAAATTTGGTTTGGACGCGCCTTTCGTAAACAAAATGGTCTGGATGTATTGAAGTTCGCTTAAACGAAAAAGGGGTTATGTTCGTATTTACTTTAAGGCCGCGTCTCACCATCAAATAATTTGATCAAACAGTTTGAGCAAACTCCGGAAGTACGTCAAAGTGACGTCACAATTGCAGTTTTTTTGAAATTCTAAAAATCTGTGCTCTCACTATCAGTCTAGTTTGATCAAATTTTTTGTATTGAGTTGTCTAACTTGTTTGTACTTTATTTAAAATTAAAATTTTTCATTATTATCCACAATGAACACTCAGGATGTGACGTCACTAACTGTCACTTTCAGTTTGCTCAAACCAGTTTGATCAAATTATTTGATGGTGGGACGCGGCTTTTAGTTTGATGCATGATACCATAAATAACAAGATAATATGTTGCACATCCGGAAGTCGTGACGCAACTGGAGACCGGCAAGTTCGTAATGGTTCGTGATCATTCGTAATATCCGATTACTTTTAATTGTTCGCGGTTGTATTTTATATTTTATCTTTGACAGTTATTTTGACTGGATTCTCGACACTAAATACTTTTCGAATACATTGAAGTTTAATGTTATTTTGCTAATTGAATTATTTCATCACATAATGCATACAAATCCCATTTAACTTTAACAAGAATTCAAATTCAACTTCCGGTCTCCAGTTACGTATTCAATGCGCGAACTCGGACGTATTTGAGCTACGGGAAAATACTGTCTCTTTATTTATAGTATCATGGTTTGATGTTAAAATATTTTAACGTGACTTGCTGCTTTTTTATTGTTGTTTACTACTATCATTGTATAACTAAGACGATGTGTAGATAAACAATTAATATGTTAATAGAGTTAAGTTTAATAATTAATACAGTTAATTAATAGTAAATAGTTAATTAATAGTAAGTAGTATAATAAATAATATAGATAGCTAATTAAGTCATAGTTAATTACTGCATGTTTATCGAAAATGGAATGGTCCGAAGATGAAATTATTACATTAATAGAGGAATACCCTAAACATTCCAATTTATGGGACCCCAGAAATGCAGAATACAAAAATAAAATAATTATAGTATCCATATAAGGTTTGTTCCAACATGAACTTTTGGACGGTCCAGAAACCGTCACGAAACTACTTGTACCGTTTGTTGTGCGCATGTTCGTAATTGTATCGCCCAGTTATCGTCCCATGACGGTAATCATATATTTGTTATTTTTGTTGGTGACAGCTTGTGTGCTTTTAGTCGATCAAAGGCTCAAAAACTTTAAAGAATTAAATTATAGTGCGCAAGTCAGTCCAACCAGCACATTATGCATTTGCCCGATTACTGAAATGATCATCACGAAACCGTCACCGAAAGATCACAATTCTTGTTGGAACAGTGGGAAGGACGATCCGATGACGATCATATTTTTGTTGGAACGGATTTTGTTTACTGCGCAGAAGCGTTACCGTTTTGTGACGGTTCTCGGTCGTGTTGGAACAAACGTAGTATAACCTTGTTTTAAATGGGGGAGGACAGCAAAGCAATGCAACCAATGCGAACTGCAGTGTACTGTTCTATAGAACTGTTCGCGAACCACTCTAATTTTTGGTGTAGACGTCTTGTTCGGTTACAGTTAGCGAGCAGCTCGCAATAGTGCGAGCTGTTCGCGAACCGCAAATTTGGTTTGGACGCACGGTTCTTAGACATTACTACGGTTGCCTAAATCGACTAACCAATGAACATTAAGGGTGAGATTACGTCACGAGAGTTTACTGTCATTTGAATCGTAATATGATTTTTTTCGAATCCTGAGAAAACCAAGTATTTTAGAAAAATTTAAACGCAGCATGCAAGATTACATTATTACCGAGGGCGGAAAGCCCCTTAGAATAAACAAGCAGATTCTATTGAATGAAATATTTGAAATTAAATATCACACTTCTCTTTTATTTTCAGTCCTGTAACTTATTAAAATAAACATTATAGAAGTTTTCAGGGACTTTCAGCCCTCGGTAATAATGTAGTCTTTCATTCCGAGTTTAAATTTTTCAAAAATATTTATTAGTTTTCTCAGGATTCGAAAAAAATGAATACAATTAAAACACATTGAGAATTTTGACATGCGTCAAAATTTTGCATTAACTCAATGTAAAATTCTGAACTGTTGAATTCCAGCTTCCCTAATAATTATTGTACATCAAAAGACATTAGAAACTATTTGTAGAGGATTGAAATCTGTATTGGAAATAACTGTTAAAATTGGTCTACGTAATTAAACATATTCCAAAATTTTGTAAAAATGTAATATATTTTAGTTTTCAGCCCAAACCTAGGCCACACACAATGCAATAATGTTCACATTTTTGAACTGTCAATATTTTTATTTTATCATCTATTGTTTAAAAAAAATACAGTTGATAAGATACCCTCAGTTGAGGAGAAAGGATTAATAATAAACATTTTTTTATTCAGTCAATGGTGTGAGCATTGTCAGTTAAATAGTAACGTGTGGCCTTACTTTTACACGCATACCTATTGTGGCAAATGTATCATATTTTTCAAAATTTTGGAAATTTTAACTTTTGATTTTAATACAGATTTTAACTCTACAAATATTCTCTCATGACTTTTGATGTAAAATAATTAGGGAAGCAGGAATTCAATAATTCAGAATTTTACATTGAGTTTCCTATGGCCCTTTTTGCGATTCACCACCCGGTATAAGATAAAATGTGTACTATTTGTCTAATTATTTCATAATAACACAAATAATACACATATATACACAATAACACACATTAGAGAGTTATTGCCAACGTCTTTTTAGTCCGCCTGTAATAAAAGATCCTTTATTTTGACATATAAGCATGCGCAGTATTGCGTCTTTTATTTTTGTCTTTTAATAAAATACAGGCCGCCTGTATTTAAGGAAAATTAGATGACACCTTTATTTTAATAAAAGTTCCTTTATTTTGACATAACCTGTCAAAAATGTGAAGAAAAGTCTAACTTCACGTGTATTTTGAATTTATCTGGTCGCTTCTTTGGATTTTGGATTGATAATTTATGTATTGTAGGATTGATATTTGATTAAACCAATTAAACTTTCATTATTAAAGTTGTATGTTGGGTTTTATTTATTAAAAAGAACCTTAAGTAATATTCTGAGATATAGATTATTGATGTTTTGACCCAAAGGAATATAAAAAAGAACATTTTATTGAATATTGAGTGATTACAAAAAGTTGTAAAAAGGAATATTATGTAAATAATTTTAAAGTGTTACTAATTACAATGATCAGACATAGAATATCATTAACTCATTTAAATTCAATATATTTTACATTTTTGTATAGAAATAAATATTGTAGATATTTATAAGAGGTAATTTCAATAAATTTTAATGAAGGTTAGGATTTGTTATTTGTTAAAATTCTAGATTCAAAATAGAGTTCAATTCAACAGATATATAACAACAGGTTAACAAAATAAAACAAGGGTTCAAGTATTTATTTTTGAACAAGGGTTCAAGTATTTATTTTTGAAAATTTAATCTTTTATTGATTAGAATCTATAAAGTTTTTAATCCAAAGTATTAACACTTTCATTTTCATGCCACCTTCTTCTTTTGGTTCCTATCCGTTTCGAATGTTGGAAATCATATTAGCAATCATAACCTTGCTAGCTGCGATTCGAAACAGTTCCATTGATATTCTCCCTCTACTGGGTCTTCGCTTACCTTTGATTGTACCTTGCAATATGTACTGCAGCAGGGAGTAATGGTGCTGATTTCTCATATGTGTCCTAGATACTGCAATTTTATGTTTAATGGTAAACACAATCTCCAATTCTTTCTTCATTCCTCCTAGAACCTCCTTGTTCGTGATCCATTTCATGCCATCGGTATTTGTTTATTTAAACACAGCCAAAAAAATTAATAAAAAACCACCATAAAGCTTAATAATTTTTCTATTATATTTTTGTCTATCAGGAAGTTTATCTGACAGATTAGATATTAGAGGTCTTTTCATTTCCAGATAAGTAATTATTGGGAAGTTTATATAACAGTATACTTAGTATCTGTCTTTTCAGCTCCGGATAACTAGTTAACGGGAAGTTTTTCTCTGTCAGGTATCTATTAGTATCTAATCTGTTAGATAGACTTCCTGATAACTAGTTATCCAGAGGTGAAAAGAGAGAGCCATAACGGATCGTAATGAACATATTTTAAACGGTAAAAGATCAAACACCAATAGCATGTATATATTTATAAATTTATTATTTAAAACCTGCTAATGATCATAAAATACTCAAAATCAGTCACCAATATAATATTTATATTTATTTATAAATTTATTAACAAACTGCGGTCCAATAAAAATAAAATTAGTTTAAACTATCTTTAAATGTCGAACAATATTTTTATACAAACACACACACACACAATTTAGTTGCATTAAATTAGCTCCTGGTTGAAAATGTACTGCCACAGCTTCTATATCAATATCAACAGCACACTCATTTGCCAGTATTTCAACGTTTTCTCTACTATCTACTGCATTATTATGTAAAACTGAACAAGCTGATATTATTCTTTGAACAAAAGGTAACTTGCATCTCATTACATATGTTAAAATGGGAAATCTCTTCAAAATACCAAATGTTCTTTCAATAAAAATTCTTGAAGGGATTTGTGATTGATTATAAAACACAACTTCTGTCTGAATATTCTGCAATGGTGTCATTATGTAGTTGTAGTTGAGGACTGGATATCCACTATTCCCTAATAATATATTCTGCAGAAATTCCCCATTTTATATATCCATAAAGCAAAAGTATTTAAAAACTCCTAAAATAGTATTTCCAATTGCACTTCCATATTATTGAACGATAAGTATTATGGGATATTGTTGTCTAAACATCTTTAAATGACAAAATAATTAAATTTAACGTTTTACTCGTTTCAATTATCTTATTTTAATTTTTATCAACGAATGAACGAATGGAATTTTATAGGTTATTTTTATATTTACAAAAATATTTCATGTCATTTGTCAAAATAAAAGAATTCCTTAACTGCGTTTGCAATACCACTCTTTTAGACCCGTCCTGTATTTGTCCTTTATTAAAGTATCCTGTAATAAAGGATCCTGTATTTGCCGGTGGCAATAACTCTCTATTCAATGATCGAAAATCATTTAAAAATATGGGAATGTAAACTCTTGTGACGTAAAGTCAAAAATATAAGTCTCCCCACCACCGTCGGACAAGACAACCGTTTGGACGCGCCTTTAGTCAGTTTTTAGTTTGGCATTTGACGTGTGACATACAGGCCGGGCCGGATTGCATGATTTGAGTTTCCACTAGACTTGTGTTATGGACGGATTTTACGGGCTATGATTGGTCGTATTCAAATCAAGGACATTTAGGAATCTCTCTCGTTTGTTGCAGTTTTAAGGTTCACTTCCTGCGCAGATCCCATCCGGTGAAGAGTTAACAAACAAACACACCAAGGGTAAGCCAAATATTAATAGCTGTTTACAACTTTTTGTTTTCATTATATTATTTTCTTAACATTAGTAAGGTTAGTTATAAGCTTAGGATATTAAAAACTGATCATTAAATAGATTGGCCTGGTCTTTGCGGTCATGGAAGACCCCGGGGGGGATCCTTGTCCCCCCAGAATATAGCAGATATTATAGGTGTCGCAGGCACTGAAACGAAAGCCATCGAAAAAGAACAGATACCGAAACCAGTATTTCTATATGAACAAAACGACCTACCACCATATGTTACATATATTGAATCGAATACTAAAACAAATGACAACATAGGTAGACTTAACAACTTAAAAATAGCAAGGGAAATCTTTAACCTACAGTTGAAAGATGTAAAAAAAATTGACAACAAGGGTACCAACAGACTGGCTATAGAATTCAACAACTACCAAGCTGCAAATGAATTTATAAGCAATAAAAGTCTAACAGAAAAAGGATATAATCTATTTATACCTACAAATTTTGTTACCTGCAAAGGTATAGTAAGGGGCATTGATGAAGATGTTGATATTACAGAATTCTCTGCTTTCTGCGAAGCATCTGTACGTATAATAGGTGCAAACAGGCTAAATAGGAAAATATTTAACACAGAAACGAATAAACCGGAATACCACCCTACAAGAACAATCTGTTTCACCTTTAAAGGCACACGTCTACCCAGATATATAGAGATATTTAAACTGGCCTATCCAGTAACGATATATATCCCACCAGTATCCCAATGCTATTCTTGTTTTTTATATGGACATACTAAGAAAAACTGTAAGTCAAAAGCCAAATGCTTTACTTGTGGGAGCAAGGAACACAGTGAAACTACTGAGAACTGTGTAGCAAAATGCTACCACTGTGAACAAAATCACAAATCCATAGATAAATCCTGCCCAGAGCACAAGAGGCAAATCGAAATAAAAACAATAATGGCTTATTATAATTTAACATATTATGATGCGGAAAAAAGTTGTAAAAAATCATATACAACAAGCAGAAATAACAAAACTATCTATCATAACGAGATAAATTACAACCCACAAAACTTCCCAGAACTACCAAATACTAGCTACAACCAACAAAATAAAAGAGATACTATTACCCCGTCACAAAGAAGAAACACAGACTTTAACTTAAGAACAAAGAGATCCTACCAACAAACATTGGAATCACAGAATGCAAAAAAAAGACCTACCCAACAAAGATACAACATAGAAGAACACAATGCTTGCCTTCTATCACCCAACTCCAGACCAGAAAGGGGTTCACAAAAGAATTCTCCAATAACTCAGCTACCTTCAACTTCCAAATCACAAGAAACACATTTCGATTTGCCTACTAGTGCCTTTAAGCAATCCTCAACAGACAACGATTCACCTATTAAAGATGAATCACAATTTGTAAAAATTTTCTTTGATCACTTCAAAACCTTATCAAACCAAAACCAAAATTATATAAAAAATTTTATAAACTCTAACCTATACACAGATTCCTACATGGATTTAGATAATCCACAAAACAATTAAGTTTTAACAACTATACACCATTATACTTCACTACGAATTTACTCTGCTATCTTCTCTTCCAAACAGGTTTTTTTTTCTCTTTAAAATATAGTATACCAAAAAATGGATCAACAATTTACATATCCAAAGTTATATCATATAAAACAAACATGAGTGATACAAAAAACAAACTAAAAATACTTCAGTGGAATATTCGAAGTGTGAATTCTAACAGATCAAATCTAATATCACTAATAAGGAAATATGATCCAGACATTATCTTTTTAAACGAAACATGGCTAAAAAATAGGTATCAGTTGCACCTAAATAACTATTACATCTTAAGACAAGATCGAGAAGACGGATATGGAGGAATTGCAACATGCATAAAAAATAATATCCTATTCACGCATATCAAAGACTTTAACAATGAATACATCCAATACACTATTATTAAGATCACAAATATACATCTGATAAACATATATGCAAGTCCAACCGGTAAAATTACAACTGAAGTCCTAGACCAAATTTATAACAATCTACCAACTAATACCACAATTCTCATGGGTGATCTAAATTCACACCACCCATTATGGGACAAAGTAAATACTAATGCAGGAGGCAGAGCTATTAGCAACTATCTTTTAAATAATGATATAATATTAATGAATGATGGAACAGGCACCTTATTACAATCTCCGAACAACAATGTCAGTGCGGTGGACATCACAATGGTAGGTTCCAAACTTTCTGCTGCTTCTAGCTGGGAAGTAATCCCTGATTGTGGAAACAGCAACCACTTTCCAACGATGCTAAACATTAATAAAAAAAGTAGTCAACATAGCATAGAGAACTACAAACAGCACACATTTCAATCAAGGAACTTCCTCAAAGCTGACTGGGAGGAATATCAGGAAAAGATCTCAAAAGAAATGAACACCAACAAGATAGAAACTTTCGAAGAACTAAACAGCATAATTAACATAGCAGCAGAAACAAGTATCCCAAACAAGACTCATAATAAACAAAATAAGATAAGTAACCCCTGGTGGGATGATGAATGTACAAATATTATAAGAGAAAGAAAAGTAGCAATAAACAACTTTAATTGTTCACCAACGATAGACAACTATATAATAGCAAAACAACAGATAGCAAAAGCAAAACTTTCCTTAAAAGTCAAGAAAAAAAATAAGTTTATCGAATTTTGTGCAACTCTAAATAGAGATTCAAACCTATCATATGTATGGAAAAAAATTAAAAAATTCTCCCACCAAAGGAAAAAATACAACGCATTAAAAATCGATGACTTGAAACGACAACAATTCTTGAAAAATATGACAATAGTTAATATCATTCCAGACTTTAGCTTTACAATAAATTACATCAGTCCATCATTCACAATGGAAGAACTTAACATAAGCCTTAAAGACAAAAATAATTCCGCACCAGGTATGGACGACCTGTCATATTCCATGATTAAAAATCTTACAGACGATGCCAAAACAGTGTTACTACACATATACAATCAAGGCCTCTATGGTGAACCCCTCCCAAGTCTATGGAAAAAATACAATGTAATCCCAATTTTAAAACCAGGAAAAAACGCTGAAAACCTAGATAATTACAGACCCATTGTACTATCATCTTGTTATGTAAAAACACTAGAAATAATGATAAAGAACCGGTTAGACTACTTACTAGAAAAAAATAGTGTATTCAGCGACTTTCAGACAGGTTTCCGTAAAGGATTGGGGATCCAAAATAATTTAGCTTACCTCACATCTCTTATTCAACTTGCTTTTCGAGAAAATGAATCTGTTCTGGCGGTGTTTATGGACATCAAATCTGCATATGATGGAATCAACATATATAGTCTCTATAACAAACTGATAGATCTCTCCATACCTAGTGACCTAGCAAACCTCACATTCAAAATTCTAGAAAACAGGTTATTATACACCAGAAAAACTGATGGTTCTTTTATTGGACCAGAGGTAGCCACAACAGGAATTCCACAGGGTTCTCCTCTTAGCACAATATTGTTCAACATTTATGTATATGATCTCTTCAGAACTGTAAATGAGAACCCTAAAATAATAGGATATGCAGATGACCTGGTGTTAGTATGTAAAGGTAACAATATAACAAATCTAACAGAAAAAATAAATAAAAGCCTAATAAAATTAAAAGTATGGCTAAACGAAAACAACCTATCTCTATGCAATGAAAAATCCAAAGCAGTATGGTTTACTAAGGGGAGAAGGAAAACCATACCCATAAACATTAACATAGACAATAACACTATCCCATACAGTAACAATGTCAAATACCTAGGAGCAATCCTACATACAAACTTAAAATGGGATCAACACATAGAACTTATTACAAACAAAGCAAAAAAAGCTCTTAATGTATTAAAATATATTAGTAGAGTATGGTGGGGTGCAGATCCTAAAATACTCCTAAACATCTTCAACGCATTGGTGAGATCCCACCTAGATGTGGGATCAATATTCATTAAACCCACATCAAAAAATAACCTAGAAAAAATAAATACAATTTTTTATGAAGGAATCAGGGTTTGTCTGGGGTGTATGAGATCCACTCCTAAAAACGTCCTATTGGCAGAAGCCTCATTAATAGATCTGGAAACCAGAAGAAATATATTAGCGAGCAAATTTTTAATTAAACCTCTCTCAAGCATTAACCACCCTCTAATACAAATCTTAAGCAAAACACACACCATACATAAACAAACAATGGACCCACAGGGATTCACCAATATGCCATATCTTATTTCAGCATTTGACAAATATACACCATTCTTAGAAAAAATACATAAAGCCAAAATTCCTCTAAGCTATGACTTGGAATATAACTATATTATGTCCGCTGTTGATATATTGGATTTAAAAATAGCCAAATCCACTCCAAATATAAAACAGAATTTTCTTGTGGCCACAGAAAAGCTGAAACCAACATATACTTTTGTATATACAGATGCATCTAAAACCAAAGATCGGGTAGGCTTTGGCATATACATTCCATCAATCCAATACAGATTCTCATCTAGACTGCCAAATGAAGTATGCATCACAACAGCGGAAATGGCAGGCATAAATGAAGGAATATCAACCATCCTAAGGAAAGACCTAAAAAACGCGGTAATACTTACAGATTCAAAAAGTGCTGTAACAAAACTGACAAAAACTGGTATAATCAATTCAGAGGACTATATAACTATTATGACAAAAAGACTAATACTAGACGCCAACAATAATAACAACAATATCCTGATCGCCTGGATACCAGGGCATGCAGGTATTCCAGGGAATGAAGAGGCAGACACATTAGCCAATCAGGAGCGTCATTTGAAATTTTGTTTGGGGGGGGCAAGCACTATATATACAATACATTATATATGATGTTATGATGAATATTGATGTATTTTTTGTAAATTTCAGTCATTTTTTAGGGCCAGGGGGGGGGCAAATGCCCCCCCCTGGACGCCCAAATGACGCCCCTGTAGCCAATCTAGGCAGAACCTTAAATGTACCAAAAGATATTAAAATTGATGCACAAGAGATCTTTAACATCGTCAAAAACAAGACCATAGAAGAATTCCAACAATCATGGAAGGAGTCACTAAAACAAAAGGGAAAACAATATGCAACAATACAAGATAAGTTTCCTCAAACTAACTGGTTCAACAAACTACCATATATTGATAGACGACACATAACCATGATCACTAGGATGCGTACTGGACACTGCCTAACTGGAGAACACCTACACAGAATCGGAATTAAAGAAGGGGGCTATGCTGTATCCTTTACGTAAAGTGATTACGTACATGTGTTAAGTTCAGAATTACGTACATCAGATTACAGTCGTCAAAACATAAGTGTATAAAGTGGTATGCTGTATCAAAAAAATTACGTATCATGTTATTTAGGGTTCTGTCATGTCCTGACTGTCATTTAATTCATGTTAACCCAACTTTTTGCTTGTTTTTAAGTTTAATGTTTATATTTTGAAAAGATGAATTTTGTAAATCGGTTATTTATGTACTTAAATGCTGTGGCAGAAAGACATAATTTAAATCTAGAGTGACTTCAGTTACGAGACAACCAGTAATCCGTTTTTATGAGATATTTCAGTGCCAAAAACTATTACTGTGATATAAAATTAAATAAAACATTGTAATTACTACTAGATTAACAATCTTATATTTTTTATGTTTAGTGATAATGTTTAAAATTTAATGGACTAAGCTCATGTTGTAAGTTTTTATGCTTCTTTAATACAATGCTTTTTTGTCTTAATTTCATTGTATTTACTGAGAAAAGAATTATAAATTTATTTTAGACTTGATGAAACAAATAAATTTTGCGAAAGCTTGATATTAATACATTCACTGACACAACTACATATGAAGTCACTCCTTAAGAAGATGTGACTACATGTGAAGTGTGTCCGTTAATGTGTCTACAGAGTTTTTTTTTATTCTGCCCCTTAACTTAATGACTGCAACCTCAAAATACAGATAACAGACACTAAGAATTCAGCTTTTTCACCCATTTAGTGAAGATGTTTTGTTTACAAATCAACATTATCAGTTTATCTACATTTCTGTATGCTATACCGCTATACCTACTAGAGGTGTATGCTAGCTTGGGAAAAGATCACTACAGGAGCAATGCAACCAATTTGTGACAATAATGTTAGAAGATCCTAACGATTCCAGAGCAACAACTAACACATCCAAGGAGGAAGCTACAGCTACCTGAGGAAAGGAATGCGGAATGTTTCAAACAATCAATGTTTAGAGTTTTTCAAACAAGGAAAGGTTAACGCAGACCTATTCTAATTTGGCTATACTGTACTGATGATAGCTAATGAGTCAGAGACATGTGTCTGTCTTCACATAGTATATCTTAAACATACTGTATTTTTTCCATCCTTGTTGCGAGACGTGCTGATATATACTTCCTACTTGATTTTACTGTCAACTCGCACTGACCATGAGGAAGTGGTTCAAGCACTTCAAAAAATAAAGGAATCGGGATATTCCTGGGGAAATGTGGAAGCCATTAGAAGAGGCAGGAATAAGTTGGCTAATACGTTTATTTAATAGAATTATGGAAGTTGGACAAATGCTAAACGAATGAAGAAGCAGTATATTTGTACCCGTTTATAAAAACAAAAAAAAAAACAATAATGAACAAACTACAGTCATAAAACTACTTAGACACTTCATGAAAATATGGGAGAGGCACAGTAAGTACTCAGTTCTTATTTATACTCATTAGTTTTGGATCAGTAAACAAGGGAACTGCATAGACCTGGATAATGCGTACCAAAAAAAAGTTGATTAATAGCTAGCTGAAAATTATTTGTTAATAGATTAACAGTGTCTAGTCAGACAAACTTTGATGTATGGGAACAGGGGAAGTATTAATTGTGGAATAAGTTAAAAATTTGGAACGTCAGACTTTGAATACGTTTTATGTATTTTGTCGGACAGAACTTCCAATTGATTTGTTTCCATTTCATTACTCTCATGCAAAAATCAGACTGGTGTTTATCACCAACTGGGCATTTTAATGAGTGGAACAAGAACATGTCAAATGACAGGAATCATGTTGGTTAGTAATATCAGTCTGCTTTTTGCATGAGAGTTTAATGAAAAGGTAACAAATCAATTGGATGTTCTGTCTGACAAAATACACATGAGTTTTAGTAATCTACGTTCCAAATTTTTAAACTGTTCCACAATTAAAACTTCCAGTGTTTGCATACATTAAAGTTTGTCTGACTAGACACCGTTAAGCTATAGGGCTTTTCATTCACAGTCATTTGTTTCGAGCTTCTGTCATATGCCGTATAATCCGTGTATAGGGCTTTTCATCGATTGTCATTTGTTTCGAGCTTCTGTCATGTGTCATATTATATTAATATATCTACGTCATATGTCTTTGGTTTGTATCATTGGTATATGCCAATAACGTATGACGTAGATATATTAATATTATGTGACACATGACAGAAGCTCGAAACAAATGACTGTGAATGAAAAGCCCTATATTAATATTATATAACATATGACAGGAACTCGAAACAAATGACAATTGATGAAAAGCCCTATTAGCAAATTTTCAGCTTGCTATTAATCAACTTTTTTTTGGTACGTGGGATCCAGGCCTAGCAGGGTAAGGGTGCACTCACTAAGGAGACCAAAGGATGGTATCCTCTCCTAGAACAGAGTATCCTACTACTCTTCATTATCGTGAACGATCTCATCGCATTTAACATAATGCATCGGGCGATCCATGATATGGTACGAGGGATACCAGGGAGCGAGGGTCGGCGCCTCGTTGTGAGCACAACTTTACATTTCCTGGTACTTACTGTATCCTGATGATGTAGTGTTAGTAGGAAATAGTGAAAGCTACTTAGAACAAAAACAAAAATTCATTTTATGATATAATATATTGAAGTACTAAACAACTAAAAAATCACTTAAAAATTAAACACTAAACCAATTAAACTAAAAATCAAATAAAGTCTATCACACAAACAACTTGGTTTCACAAATAAAAATAACAATATTTATTAATATAACATAAACATTTTCACATAACCAAACTAAACGGCAAGTAATTTTTGTTTAGAAAAGTTTAAAATTACGTTTACGCGTGCGTTTACCTAAAAGAAATTACATACGAAGGTAGGCAACCCCTTGGATATCATTGATACAGCATACCGATTTTACACACAAGATTACAGCCTGTAATTCGAGTTTACCGTACGTAATCAGTTTACGTAAATGATACAGCATAGCCCCCAATAATCCCTATTGCGAATGCGGGCAAACAGAATCTCTAAATCATATATTCTTGGAATGTCCCATTAACAAAATTCCGAGAATGGATCTATATGAATTCATAAAAAGAGAAGGTTTCGAATATCCTTGTAATATGAACACAATACTCTCCAATATAAACTTGGAAATTAGCAGATTTTTAATCAAATTCCTGGCTTATAACAAAATCAAAATTTAATTAACTTTACATGAAATGACAGCTATTTTATTTTGTCTCAAGCAGGGTTGTCAGATGATTTTTTTTTAATTCCCTAGAATTTTTGCCAAAATTTCCCTAGATTTCCCTAACAACTTGACGACCATTTTTACCCTAGAATTCCCTATATATTTTCAATAGGTCTATTCGCGGAGCACATCCTACGCATGCGCATTACAAAACTGGGCGTTGGATAGGTCGAATTCTTCCCTGTGAACAGCAAATGCGCAGGCGTGCTCCCTCTGGGTAAGTTCAGGATGTGCTCTGCGAATAGACCCAGTATTTTTGTATATATGTTACCAGCAAACCCCCGAAATTGGGCAATCCTGGCATTGTACGGAAAATATTGTACACTTCTAGCATTGTACTTCCAAACCGTACAATAATCGAAATGGTCAAAATTAAAAATGATCGAAACGCTGATCGATTCAAATCGATTATTATTGACAAGCGACACAACAAATCAAAAATCGAACATTTATCGTTATCTAATATTTTTATATTTTCTATTTATTTATTAGAGTTGTTCTTTTTCGACTCAAATGTGATAAAATGTTGTGTCCAACTAAATTATAAATAATAATAGTCTAACTATAGAAATTGATTCCAGCATCTCGAAGTTTTATGACAACATCATTGTTTATACCATACTAATGGTAGAACCCAATCCCAGATAAATTTCTTGGTGGATTTTATATATGGACAATAATAATAATTTCACCCTACAACCGAGAAACGAGTAACCCTGATAAATTATGGATTTATAACATAACCTTATTGATGTTTGTTTGCCTTTAATACTTTAATAATAACAAATGGGGAATAATCGTAAAAATTGATCTGAATCGATATCTCATATTCAATCGATATCTCACTCAATCTGTCATATTCTTGTCTCTACTTCTAAACTTTGACGCATCGCTGTGATTCCCCGAATCGCAATTATCGTAATCTGTAATATTCATCTCTTCACTTCTTAACTTTGACGTATCGCTGTGATTCCCCGAATTTCCGAAGAATACGATTTCCATGTAGATAATAATATATGCAATTTTGTAAAGTTTATAAAATCCAACAATTTTTTTAAAATCATCTTACGAATATTAAGAATTCCCTAGATTTGTCATAGAATTGAATAAAATTCCCTTTTTCCCTAAGCTGGCTCAAAATTCCCTAGGTTTAGGGAAAATTCCCTAGGTCTGGTAACCCTGGTCTCAAGCCCATAATAACATAACCCTAAAACCTCTCCTTTCCTAACCTACAAAAGTATCCTTGTTTTGTTTTGTTTTTTTATATTCTAAGGTTTTGTACAGACAGAAATATTTTCTTTAAAAGTCCACAGAATCAAAAAACAATTTAGTGTACATCAAAAAGTTCGTGTTTTAGCTATAGGAATTCACAGGAGTATTCCGTACTCGACCATCTGGAATTCCTACGCATCGAGCTGGCAAATTGCCCAAGAGCAGTGCCAAAAAAGGAAGAAGAAGAAGAAGAAGTTTTAAGGTTATAATACTTTTATACATATTTACATTTTAAATTTGTAAAGTTATAGTTCTTCTACAATAAATATTATAATACAAATGAATATATTAATTTATAAATGTAAAGTTAATATTTTTCAGAGTATTTACGTACTTTATATGCTGTTTTTTATTAAGTACTTATAGTTTTCTCCGATCTACATTCAGCAAAAATTATATAACTAGGGGGTAGTAATGTTATAAGAAAATTAAATAGTATAATTTATACTTATAAAAGAGATAATATTATATTTATTTGTGTCTTAAAAATGTATGATTAACTTTCAGACTTATTTGATCTGATGTACTAAATTGGCTCGGAGACTGTAACAAAGTATTAACATATAAAAGTTTAAGGGTTGTAAGAACTTCAGAAGGAAATTTTAATACGAGAGTGGCCATTCCCCTGCCTAAACTGCAATACATATTTAATTTAATTAAATGAATTGCCATAAAATAGTCATACTAACTTTTATGATGGAATTAATGGTAGGTATAGAGAAAAAAAAACAAATAGAACGTTTTTTAAATTGTTTATTAGTGAGCTGTTCTTTAGATCATACATAAGGTCGATCATAGACTATGCCACCATCTTATATGCATCTGCTAGCACCAATTTATTAAAGAAAATAAATGTAACGATCAATTGCTGAATTCAATTGATTGTTTGTCTAGGTGCCATGAGATCCACTCCTGTTGAAGCGTTATTTGAAGAAGCCATTGAATTACCACCACAGTTTAGAAGAACCTATCTGAGTGACAAATTCTTAATAAAAATTCTTCTTTCTCGAAACTCCTTATGCCCCTCAGGGGTGTCAGAGGTCTTTTCATCCTCTATCCATCTCTTCCGGTTTTTTGCTAACTCTTTCATTTGTATATGTGTTTTTCCTGCCCAATTTCTATAATCTGATCGATCCACCTTTTTCTTGGCCTCCCTTTCCTTCTTTTACGATACCTTTTTGATTCCATCACCTGCTTTGGTCACAGATTAAAGAACAAGCAGAAGGCCCACTCTCTTTGGCGGGAGAAGTACGCGCAACTCGTTCGCGTCTGAGGAATCGGCCATTTGTTGGGAGGAAGCAGTGCTGTTCAGTGGAATTTCACCTCGTGTGCATTAGAAATTTCAGTGGTAGCGTGTATTGTGTATTCACTGTCATTAATTTGTGTTGTGTCACGTTGTGTTGTTATTGTGGAGTTATCGTGTGCTATACATAAATAAATATTATATACATATATTATTAATAATCTAATATAATTATTATTAACAATATTTATATTTTTAATAATTATTATCAATTGTTTATCTAATTTTAGGCAAGATGGGCAAGTCACATCTAGTATGTGCAGCTATAAATTGCAATATCAAAGCTTATAATTGCAATTTGTCTTTTTTCCGTTTTCCAAAAGACAAGGAAAGGTAAAAAATACTGAATATAATACAGATGGCGTACATCTGTTGCCGCTTTACCGTATCATAGGCCTGTTTAAAGTCGACGAACAGGACGTATACTGCTATTTTATGTTCGTAGCACGTAGTTTGGATTTCTTTTAACGCAAATATTTGGTCTGTCGTCGACCTATTACTTCTGAATCCTGCCTGATATTCGCCCAATATCTTTTCCGTGTATTGATTCAGCTTTTTTCTTAAGATGTTTGTCAATATTTTGTACACGACTTCTAGCAACGCGATACCTCTATAATTTTCACATCTCATTTTATCACCTTTTTTATGTATGGGGCATATCCTTGCCCTGGTCCATTCTCCTGGCATTCTTTCTGTTTCCCATATACTTTTTATCAGGCTATGTATCTCCTTGTGTAGTCTTTTTCCTCCTGCCTTTATCATTTCCGCCGATATTTCCGTTATTCCTGGGCTTTTATTGTTTTTTAGCCCTCTTATTTCATTTTCTATTTCTTCCCTCGTAGGTGTTTCTATTACTATATGGTCATCTTCAATTTCCTGGATTGTTCCCCTTTCTTCTTCGTTTTTGTTTAAAAGTTGTGTAAAATAAGTTTGCCAATTTCTCATTATTTCCCCGGGTTCATTTATTAATATTCCTTCCTCATTTTTCATATATGGGTTATGTTTCTAATGAAAGAAATGGGCATACCAAGTAAAATCGTCAGGATGGTAAAGATGACTATGGATAACTCCACAAACGAAATAGCATGGAAGGGACATAAATCAAATAATTTTGAAACAAAGGAAGGATTAAGACAAGGAGACCCACTATCAACGACTCTTTTTAATGTAATACTGGAAGGAATAATCAGGAAAAGTAAAATAAGCACACAGGAAACGATTTTTAAAAATGGCCACCAATGTTTTGCATTCGCAGATGATCTAACATTATTATCGACAAGTAAGAAAGAGCTTTTTTTTTTTTTTTTTTTTTGGGAAGGAGGAAATCTTCATAAGACCGTCAGGGTAGACCGCAGCACCCCAAGAAATTAGTGTTCTGCCCTCTACCCTGGTGTGTGGGATTCAGTCCGCTTGCCCGATTCAGACACCCGTGAAGCCGAGCGAATCAATCGTGAAAACGCAACTGCCTACCCACTAAAACCCCCTCATTCCAGCCGTGGACACCCGGTACGTATTCTTAACAAACGTTACTTCAGATGCCCCGCTGCTGACCCTATCTCTACTCCATGTCGGTGGAGCCGACTGTGAGGAGTAGTTATTCTTTTATTGGTTCTAGAAATAAAACATTGAGTACTGTGTACAAAAAGAAGAGTATATGAAAAAAGTTAAAATAAAACGAAGTGTACACAACTGAAATAAAATAAAGTAAGATAAAATAAGTATTCATAAAACATTGTAAAGATAAAAGTGTATAGATAAAGGTGTATAAGTAAAATAAATGATAAAATATCCTTGACGATGTCTTCTGTCACTCTCTCATCTCCCATCTTGTCTCGCTCTCTCTCTCGTTTCCTTTTTTTTTATTATCTCTGTTATTAGGTCTACTATCACGTTGAAATTTTCTTTGCTTTGCATGGCTACATTCATTATAGTCTCTGGTGTTATCTCACCTAGTTTTCTTCTCATATCTTGTTGTTTATCGTGGAAAACGTTGCAATGGAATACACAATGCTCTGCGTCGTCACGCACTCCACATTCTATACATAAGTCATCTTCAGTTTTCCTTATACGATATGTGTAAGACCTGAATGAGCCGTGCCCGGTCAGGAATTGTGTAAAAAAGTAATTTATTCTTTTAAACCTACATTGGTACCACTCTTTCACATCTGGAATTAGTGTTTTCGTCCATTGTGCTTTTTCTATCTGTTGCTCCCATTCTTGTTGCCATTCGTTTAGCATTTGCTCTCTTACCTCGGCTTTCACTCCTATTAGGTGACCGTTATCATTTTCGTATATAATCTTACGCTCTTTTGCTAGGAGGTGAATGGGGAGGGTACCCGCGATCACCTGTAGGGCTATCGTCGATGTAGTTCGGTATGCACTTACTACCTTCAGGAGGGGTTTTCTTTGACTTCTCGTTAATATTTGCTCATATTTTTTGTATCTCAACGCTTCAAGCCATACAGGTGCCCCATATAGGAGGGTGGATTGTACTACCTGAAGATACAATTTTCTTTTATAGTTGCTAGGTCCGCCTATATTTGGCATAATCTTTGTCATAGCAGCAATTCTCTGTTCAGCTTTCTGAACTGTATTTATAAGGTGTTTAGTGTATCTCAAACCTGAATCAAGGTGTATGCCCAGATATTTAGCACAGTTACTCGGTTCTATAATACTACCATTTAAATCAAAGCTCAAAGTTGGTCTCTGTCTTGGTCCCTTTAATATTACTATGTCTGTTTTACTACTTGCCAACTCTAGGTCATTCTCTGTCATCCACCTGTTGACTTTTCTGTAACAACTTATCACCTTTTCTTCAATATCCCCGTTTATGTTAGACTCTATTAGGATTGCAAGGTCATCTGCATATGCTATGGCGTAGGTGTCTTGCCCATAGTCTATTTCCAATACCCCGTTGTACAGTACATTCCATAGAGTAGGTCCCAAAACGGACCCTTGCGGTACTCCTGATGAGAGTTTCATGTCTGTATTATATGCCACATTTAAATATCTGTTTGTCAGGTATTTATTTATAATATTTATGATGTAGTCTGACACTCCTGCCACTTCGAGCTTCGTTAGTATGTGATGCCAATTTGCAGAGTTGAAGGCGTTCTTCACGTCGAACATCACAAGAATGGCCCATCTTTTTTCTGATCTTTTTACAGTATCAGAGATCTTCTTCACCGCATCTATAGCCGATCTGGATTTTCTAAAACCGTACTGTCTATCTGAAATTTTTCCCAGAATTTCAAGTTCGTCTTCAAGACGTTTCTTTATAAGACCTTCATATAATTTTCCTATGCAATCTAGTAAGCATAGAGGTCTATATGAGCTGGCTTCGTCCGGGTTCTTTCCTGGTTTTGGTAATAATACGAGTCTCGCCAACTTCAGTTTATCTGGGAATTCTTGTGTGTTCAACAATTCATTGAATACTTTGCGCATCACTTCAGGTTTCTCTTTTACTACCAGTTTTATTGCTTCTGGCGTTACTTTATCTGGACCTGGTGCTTTTCCTGGCTTTATACTTTCTGCTGCTTGTATGATCTCTTCAGTAGTGAACTCTGCAGGTCTAATATTATTGTCTATCCGTAGGAATGTGTTGTCGGGCTTCCTTGGAAATAGAGTGTTCGCTATTTCCATCTTTCGTTTTGCACAAAGGTTATATGGGGACTCGAACCTTAGACTTTTCATGGCGATCTTATATGCTTCGCCCCATATGTCTTCTTCCAGCGCGGCACACAAATCCTGCCAACATGTGCGTTTAGCCCTTTTAATTTCACTACTTAATTCTTTTTTGGCTCTCTTATATGCCTCCTTATGTTCTTCTTGGTTTCTATGCCTTTGTGCTATTCGCCTGCGTCTTAAGCATTCCTCTCGCTTATTTTGGATTTGGTCATTCCACCAGTAGGGTATTGTATATGTAGTGTGCCTATTTATGGTACTTCTTCTGTGTGCATTTATGATATTTTCTCGGAGCTCGTTAAAGTTGGTAGTTTCTTCTTGTAGGTTATTTATTTCTCTTTTAAATTTTTCCTTGTCGAATACTGCTCTCTTCCTGCCGTATTTCGTGACCTTGGTGCCAATTTCGTAAGTAATGTACCTGTGAAAGGTGAAAAGGTTCTCGTCCAGTACGTCCCAATCCCTGATCTTTTTGGCAACACCACCGCTAGCTATGGTGACATCTATGTGGCTTCTCGATGTACCTCTCACAAAGGTTGGTTTTCCATTGTTTAGCACTATGAGGTCCGCCGCGGAGATCCACTCATTCCAAATTTCACCCCTCTCGTCGTTTCGGGGGGATCCCCATAGAATGGACTTTGCATTTATGTCTCCCGCTACTAAAAAATGTTTCTCCCTCTGTGTCGTGTCTATTATATTCTCCGCGTGTTGTCTGTAACGCTCTCTAGTAATATTCGGGGAAATATAGCATGCTACTATGGTTATTTTGTCGATTTTTATTGTTACATGCCCCTCTTTTCTTACTATTTTATTGATGCACATGTTTCTATTTAGTATTTTTATCGCTACGTCGATGTTATTATCATATATCCAACCTTTATTCGTAGCTATTCTCTTATTAGGTTCTGGGACGATCAAGAGATCTGCCTCTATCTCCAAGGCTTTCGCGTGAATTAAGTCGTGTGTTACCTTTGCTCTTCCGGCGTTGACTTGTAATATTTTTAGTCTCTTTGTCCCTATCGAATCCATTTTTAATATCTACCAGTAACTTATTATGTCACTTAGATGGGTGGTGGTGTCTGCTATTATGATTATCCAATGATAATTTTCTGGACACTATCCGGCGACAGTTCATCCACCTTCCGACTTACAGCTTCAGGTGTTCGAGCCTCGCTGAGTGTCATCTGTATTTCGTCGCAGGCTTTCGAAAACTCCATCATAAGAGGGTCTTCGAGAACTTCGGCTTTTTCAGTAGGTACTTCGACCTGTCGCACTGTAGATACGTCGCCGGCCTGGTCAAACTCGTTTAGAAGTGAGTCCTGCGCAGTTTCTGTATTTTGCGGGGGTTTTAGAGGATGCGATTCCTCGGCGAGTGCTATATCTTTTTTCTCAGGTTCAACTGAAGGAGAAGTAAAGCGGATTAGGGAACTATGTCTTTGTTGTTCGCTCTTTCTTGCCCTTTTTAGGGCGGTTTTGAATTCTGGGCAATCCATGCTGCCCGTCCTGTGCTGTGAGTCACATAGAACACACCATTCGACATCATTGCACTCCTTTATATTGTGGCCGGTTTTTCCACACCGGTAGCACGTGCCGCTTCGGTCTGGTCCTTTACAAACATTTGTACTGTGGGTGTATCCCCAACACTTGCTACACCTCATTACCTTGAGTCTCTTTTCTATTTGACATCTTACGATGCCAACTCTAAGGTAGCCTTTGTCTGCCATAACGTTTGCCACTGGTACCGGTACTACTACCGTCGTGGCCTGGGTTTGTCCCTTAAGGGGGCGGAGGTCTCCCATCTTGTAAAAATCCTCCCACTTACCGAATTGTTCCTCGAAAGCATTCTTTATTTCATCTGAGGTAGCATCTAGTGCCATCCCACGGATGTGCAGGGTTACTGTTTTGTTTTCGTCACCAAGCTGGACAGCCCTCATTCCTCCATCCTGGGCCCCTATAGCAGTCTTGATCTTTTGCAAGGCTGCTCTATCTTTGTCCAGTGTAATTAGAAGTTTGCCGTCCTTGGTACTCCTAAGAGAGCGGACTACATCGGAGGCATCCGTACTCCTCACAGCTGTCTTAACAGATTTTAATATGTCTTTATAGTCACCATCTTTTTTGGTGACTATCATGCCGTAGGTTGGTCTTTCTCTTTTCTGGGCCGTTGTATGGATCAAAACGTCTATGTTTGTGTCACGGAAAATGACCTCACACATCTTTCTAAGCTCTGACACAGATAGGCTGCTTACATGGTGCAAAGCAACCTTCCCCATTTTTTCCGGGTGATCTTCTTTCACCCTACAGATCTTCTCCCATAGATCCACATTCTGTCCACTGATTTTAGCCTTAATGATTCGGTTTGTCACAGTTGTGCCTTTACTGTAAGTAAGAAAGAGCTAACAAAATTAATGAGCAATATAATAAAACAAGCCAAACCTTTTGGTCTTTTCATAAATAAGGAAAAGACAAAATACATGATAATGGGAGAAACAGATAAAGAAAATGAAGACAATTTCACATTGGAGATAGAAGGAGAAAATGTATGCGCATTTAAAAGAGTTTCAGAATTTACATACCTGGGTGTAAAAGTAGATGAAAAGGGACATGGGGAAGGGGAAATAAAAGCAAGAATAGCAAAAGCAAACAAAAAGTATGGAGCATTGCGTCCATTAATGAAATCCAAAGATGTGTCAAGAAAAACAAAAATAAGAATCTACAAAACAGTTATCAGACCTACAGCTACATATGCATGTGAAACATGGGTGCTTAAAAAATCAGAAATAGACCTTTTAGAAAGATGGGAGAGGAAAATACAACGAGCAATATATGGAGGCGTGAAAATAGACGGTCAATGGAGAAGAAGAAATAATAAGGAACTTGAAGAACTATATAATGAACCAAAAATAACGACGGCAATCAAAGCACAGAGAATCCGATACTTAGGACACATAGAAAGAATGGGAAAGGCGAGAATGCCAAAAATGGTTCTATTACGTAAGCCAATACAAAAAAGAAGAATAGGAAGACCAAGAAGGAGATGGAAGGACAGCGTATATGAAGACTTAAAACAAAGTAATATTGTAAACTGGAAAGAAAAAGCTTTGGACAGAAAACAATGGAAGGAAGTGGTGAAGAAATGTATGGAAAGACTATAATGTTAAGTGTAGTATTAAGTGTTTTATACAAACAAATGTAATATTGTATATATTATAGTAGTATAGGATATAGCATTATATATAAATATGTAATAGTAATTGTAAGGAAAAATTAAATCTTTCAGCCCTAGGCCTTCACGGCCTGTTGAGCTTAATAAATAAATAAATACAGATGGCAGTTTAAGTTGAATTATCAAATAATTAGTATTAGATTGAAGTTTACTATTTAAATATCAGGTAATAGATTTTTCATATTTTAATTGTATTTATGTACTTACAGAGCTCTAGTATGGCTGCTGGAAAGTGGTCGGGAAGACCTGCAATGTAAAATTGATAAGCTGGATAGTTATAGATTATGTGGGGCTCATTTTGAGGACAAGTGTTTTAAAAACGATTTGAAAAACCGTTTGTATCCACATGCAATACCAACAGTATTTCCTTGTTTAGAAGGTCCAAGCTCTGTGTCATCGAAAGAGAGCCAAAAGGAACATAATTATGCTAAGAGTTCATTAAGTAAGTACTAGTAAGTTTTTTTACACACACTATGATTAAAATTTGATGTCATATACAGTATGGTGCAAATGAAAGAAATACATTTGTTATTGATTTATTATTTGGTTCCTTTTTGTAAACTTTAAGATAAATGAATGTTGTTTTATAATCAAAATCACGTACAAGTTGTAGTCTATGTAACTAACAACTTCAGTGAGAAACTGGGTTTATTTATTACGTACTATTTGCTACAAATAAAGTATAATTATTATTATTATTTCATAAGCCGGTGACATTGAGGAAAAATCCTGAAACAGGTCCATTTTTATTTCTAAATTATGGGCACTATATTTCTGCACCATACTATATAATGACTACCATTTAGAATGCTATTTCTGATTAATCCCGAACTTACATCAAATTCAAGTCATAGCGTTTTGACTTCTTTGTTAGCCAAATTATGTCAACGATTAATGAATTTTATTATTTTCACCGTAGGTACATATTTCACATATGGTGTCTAAATCAGTGGTTTTCAATTTTTTTGAGTCATGTACCACAAAATATGTATTCTCCTTTTCATTACCATTTTTCAGTGCGTCACAAATTATAGAAAAAAAGGTAAGTCCGTGATAATACACATTTATGACATTTATTCTAACATGACATTTTAGTTAAATCTGACAGTTGTCACATTTTATTTTCAATTTGGAATAAAAACAAATCAATTGTGTCTATTGCATTTATAAAATGGTATTTTCTTTGATTTGTATAGTCTTATAAATTGTACAGATTATATTGATAATATTATTATTTTATTTAATAAATAATTATTTTTTGATTATGGCGCCATCTATCGACAACTTTCATTATTTTTGGAACCACCTAACTGAAATACCTATCTAGTAGGTACTCTAATTAACTATAATAGTGGTGCTGATTATGGCTGTGTTTAAGTTTCTTGTACCACCGCGAATAATGATATGTACCGCCAGTGGTACATGTATGATAGATTGAGAACCGCTAGTCTAAATCATATTATGTGTTACATATTTCTATTCAAAGGTTATATTTTTTAGATCCTCAAACATTTGAAGATGTTAATGAACCTCCTAGCAAAATTAGAATTTTACAGGACATAATTATAGTGGCAGCTTCCACATCTGACTCTGAAATGCCAAGTTTACCAAGTACACCTCGTAAAGTACCTGTTCCAGTACTCTCTTCCGACAGTACCCAAACTGACTCCAATTTGTCATCTAATTCGCCTAGGAAACAACAACTCAGAAAAGTTGTGAAACAGCTAAGAAATGAAAATAACCGTTTAAAAAAGAGAAATGAAAAACTTGAGCAAGAATTAGAAACAGTGAAAAACAATTGTATTGAAAATATTTCCATTGAACAGTACATGTTGTTAACTCACAAGTTTTGTCCTCAGCAGGAGATAGCAGATTTCATAAATATACATATTTCACAACAGCACAAACTTCCTAGAGGACGTAGATATTCGTTAGAGTTTAAAAGTAAGTGTCTTGCTATGTACTTTACAGGTAAAAAATTGTATGATTCAAAATTGAGAAAAGAGTTTTGTTTGCCAAGTTCAAAAATTTTATTAAAAGAAATTAGTAAATTTGAATTAGTAGCTGGGTTCAATCCTAAAATTTTTGAAATTCTCAAAATGAAAGTTGATAATTTTTGTAATGAAGACAAATTATGTATGCTAGGTGTTGATGAAATGAGCATCAAAAGTAACTTGTTTTATGCTGTTAACTCAGATAATATTATTGGATTAGAAGATGATGGTACAGGTCAAAAAAAATTCAAACCAGCATTAACTGCCACTGTGTTTATGATTAGAGGTATAAAAAATAATTGGAACCAACCTATTTGTTTTAAATTTTTTAATTCTTGTTGTCCGGCAAATATTTTAAAATTAACTATAAATGATATTGTAACAAAATTAAGGGAAATTGGTTTACAAGTATGTGTCTTAATATGTGACATGGGGTCCAATAATATTCAATTGGCTAACCTCCTACAAGTTGATCCCATAAATCCGTATTTTTTTATAAACGATCAAAAAATTGCATTTATGTTTGATACCCCACATCTTCTCAAAACTGTTAGAAATAATTTAAAAAAACATAATTTTCTTCAAGAAGGTGAACATGAAATTTCCTGGAAATATATTGAAACCTTCTATAATTTAGATAAATGTTACCCTCTAAGAGCTGCTCCAAAATTAACAGATTCGCATATTTCTCCAAATAATTTTGAGAAAATGAAAGTTAAATTTGCTAGTCAAGTCTTCAGCCAAACAGTAGTGGCTGGTTTGAATGTATATACACGATTTGGAGCAATTCCTGCTAGTTCCATTTCCACAGTAGAGTTTGTAGATATGATGGATAAATTATTTGATCTTTTAAATTCCTCACAAACTTCTGAAGCCAAACAATTTGGAAGAGCTTTTAAGGGAGAACAATATCAGCTAGATTTTTTAAGGGATTGTGAGCTTTTTTTTAGTAGTTTGAAAGTAATTGACAAAGTTGGAAATGATGTCACTCACAGAATAAAATTTTTGAAGTGTTTCCGAGTCACAATAAATGGGTTACTAGTTTTATGGGATATTTTAAAAGATAACGAATTTAAATTCATTTTTACTCGAAGGCTTAACCAAGACTGTTTAGAGAATTTTTTTGGTAAAATTCGAAATCAAAATGGTAATTGTACGAATCCAACTGCAATACAGTTTCAAAGAACTTTTAAAAAACTTATTTGTGTACGTCTTTTAACTTCAGGGACAGGTAATTGTGAAGGTGATAAGGATAAACTACTATTTAGTTTACATGACATTCCACGATTCCATGTGCACGAAAAGAGTATTCTTGAGAATGGACTACCAGTTCCCCAGTTATTTACATCTGAACCAGAAATAAATATTAGTAGTGAAATTCAACAAAATGATTTGCTCGAAAAAAATTTTCAAAGGTATGTGTGTGGTTACCTTGTTAAAAAATGTTTACAAGTTCATTCATGTTCGATTTGTGAAACATATGCTCGTGATGTTAAAAATTTAGACGCAACAACTATATTTTGCTACTTTAAAGCCTATGAATGTGACAGCGGTGTGTTTGGAAAATTAATGATGCCAAATAAAAATTTTGTTACTTATGTTTCACAGTTAGAGGTTTTGTTTCAGAGTAAGTTCGAGGAAGTTTGTGTTCAAACAGATGTCCTAAAACGATTACTTATTTTTAGTGAACATATAGAGTTAAATCATCCGTGCACAAATTTTCCTCAACTTTACCTTGTTAAATTATATTTTAGATTAAGGTTGTTCTCCACATTAAAATTCATAAATCGAAATTATAAAAAAAGTAGCAATAAGAAGCTGATTATTTGGATGCACGAATAATAGTCAAATCAGTTTAAGAATTTCGTAGTACATGTGCATTCAAGAATTATGTGAAAATCTATTTTTTTGTTTATTTAAAAAACATTTTAAAAATGTAACAAAAAACATACAAAATCTTAACTACTTATATTTTCAAATTATATAACTCAGGTTTCATTTTTATATGTTCAATATGCCTCACTAAAATGTTGTAACTGGGCAAGCTAAAGGTTTTTGTCAATTTATTTTTATATTGTACTTTTTGGGACCTGTGAAATAACATGCCAAGACACTAGGTTATTAATTCAGATGAATATCTCTGCGCTTTTGGTTTCTTTGAAGCTGGTGACACTTGTACATTTTTTAAATTTTCTACTTTTTTTGGTGGACAAAATCTGAAAGTAGCTTTCTTATACAGGGTGTTTCATAAAGAATGGTACTTCTTTCTGTAGTCGTTGTAAGTGCCCCCACCAACTTAATTGTCTTTTTTCGACATTCTCCATTATCTCGATTTTCAGTTCTTCTCTTATGTAGTTATTCCTTACCCTATCCCTTCTAGTGATTCCTTGAACTCTACGTAGATACCTCATTTCTGCTGCCTTTATCTTACTTTTGTGTTGTCTATTTAGTACCCAGGATTCACATCCGTATGTAAGTACTGGTCTGTATATAGCCTTAAATACCTTTATTTTCATATGTTTCGATACTTCTTTCTTGTTAATAATTGTTTTTCCTATTGCGTGGTACAGTCTATTCACTTTATCAATTCTTTTATTGATCTCAGCTCCCTGTTTACCTGTTTCTTCAATGGTTACTCCCAAGTACTCAAATTATTGTACCTTTTTAATCTTTGTATCATCTATCTGAACATGTATGTCCTTTCTTTCTTTGGCTATTACCATTACCTTCGATTTTTCTTTGTTCATAGTCATACCATACTTTTTAAAACTGTGTTCCACGTTTTTACGCTTCTTTGTAACTCGTCTTCAGTCGCTGCTAAATTTACTACATCGTCGGCAAATGTACAATCTGCTATCTCTGTGCTTTTCAGATTTCTATACCCTATGTGTAATGGCCTGACTTTTGTTTTTATCTATTAAATTCTACTTAAGTTCTCCTAAGATCTCCTAGTTCACAAACTTTAAGCTTTAAGCGGTAGTTCTCATTTCTCAGATGTTTGTTACTATTTCGAAGACGCTGTTTTCTTGGAGAATGATACAGGTTTGGTGAAGTTTGCGCAATCTGTGTTGTTGGTACCATATCAGGAATTGAGATATGATGGGGTGATGAAGGCTACAACTGCGAAAAACTGTGACCTAAACAAGAGAGGTATAAACATCCAACATCCGAAGCTAACAAAGTATTCTTAAAGTCAGTCATATTACTTTTTGTCAATACTGTATTTTAATTTGTGTTAATGTGGGATTTTTTTGTTATCTGCTTATATTAACCCTCAGGTAATTTAATTTGATCATATAAATACCACGCCGCCGCTCCCATTTGGGTACATTTCTACTAATTATGATTTTATTTTTCAGACATCCTACAAAAAACGGCTTCGGCGACCAAAAAAATAAAAAAAATTACTAACAAATACCGGCGCAAGCCACCAAAAAAATTAACAAAACCAAAAAACCCGGGCACATAGGCCCAAACTCTTGAGTACATTTATACATTTCTACTAATTATGATTTTATTTTTCAGACATCCTACAAAAAAAATTACAAAAAACACAAAAAACGGCTTCGGCCACCAAAAAAATAAAAAAAATTACTAACAAATACCGGCGCAAGCCACCAAAAAAATTAACAAAACCAAAAAACCCGGGCACATAGGGCCCAAACTCTTGAGCTCCAAGTCTCTGAACTGGGCGTAACCCAGAGTGGAGGCTTGGGTCCCAAGCAAGCGATTTTAGTTACGCGAACAAGTCACAAAAGGATGACAGGATTAAAGCGCTTCACGCAAGCCTGAATTTTGAATCGGTTAGGGTACCATGTTAGAGTTAGACTCCCACATGAAGAGCATTTGGCTGATAGTGTGCCCCTATCGCGCATCAGAGTGCTATAGGGGGGAAAGGGATGGTCTGGAGCATTGGAGCGGGGCGGAGTGACTCCTGTTTTACACGAATTAATACACCTCGCTCCAATGAATTGTTACACCCGATTGTCATTTTAAGGGATGAACAAGTCTCACAGGCTGGGTTGAATCAAATTGCTTGCTTTAGGTTCATTTGTGTAGACTCCGCCAAGTAGGTGAAACCTACACTCACATAGTTGGTAAGTAGGTTTTAGGTAATTAAAGACAACCACCCGATAAGTTTTATAAAAAATTAACAGTTCCCAAGGCAACCACAAGAGTACTCAATTGTTGCAGTTCATCAGGTGACTATTCGCGGTGTGCAAGTACTTGGAAAGGGAAACGAGAAACGAACGTGCGCGAGTCGCGGAGAAATATTGCATCTATCTTAAATAATTCATATTGTCAATTGAAATTGTCAAATTGACGTATATTTCTTACCTTCTGTCATTGACGCAGAAAAATTATATATTGCTCCACAATATTGATATGATATGCAATTATTATATAAAGGTAAATTTAAATAATTCTATTTTGCTTGCAGTACTGCATTTTAATAACTGATTTTATTTACTACATACAATTGTTTACGTTTGCTAAACATAACCTGCATCTTATTTTTTCTTCTTATTATTTTTTTGGACTATGGTCTTGACAATTATCCAGCAACCAGGACTAATATAATTGGCCAATATAATTAAAAGTGCGAATAAAAGTACAGAGCGAAGAAATAGAGGTCGCTTTGCCGAACTTGCACGGTCCCAATACGATCTTCACAGATAATGTGTTAGAACTCCTCGTCTCACTAGTTAATAATTCCTTTGAAAATGGTAAATTTCCAGAGTGCCTAAAGACAGCCATTATTATTCCTCTTCGTAAAGGTGGCGAAAAATCTAATGCCTGCAACTGCAAGGTTCAGTATTGGGTCCTCTACTTTTCCTTATCTTTATAAATGACATCACTAATTTAAAAATCGATGGAAATTTTTTTCTTTTTGCTGATGATACCAGTATCACTTGGAGCAACTCAACTATTGCAACTCTTCATGAAACTATAACTTCTGATCTTCTTACGATAAAAACCTGGTCTGACTCTAATTTAGTCTCCTTTAACGTGGATAAAGCGGTAGCATTATCATATAAAGCTGCTCTTCAACCCCTGCTTGTGAATAACAGCCAGGTCTCTACCGTTGATTCGGTAAAATTTCTTGGTATTATTTTAGATAGCAACCTCAAATGCTCCCTTCATATCGATTGGTTAAGTAAGAAGCTCGCCTCAGCCTGCTATGCCATAAGATCTGTTTCGAAGGAACTCAATGTAGCATCTTCTAAAATAACATATTTTTCTTTGTTCGAGTCTCATCTTCGATATGGTCTTCCTTTTTGGGGGTCTGTCTAGTACAGCTGCCCAATTTGATGTTATTTTCAAATTACAAAAAAGAGCAATAAGATATCTGTTTGGCCTCAGAAGAACAACTACGGGCAACTACGGCCTAATCATGACTACTACACCAGAAATTCAACGTTTGACGTCTATTTACCGATCCCGTCTTCTGAGTTAGTAAATAAATCTATACTATATTCCGCAAAAAAACTATACAACCATCTCCCTTTACAACTTAAATCTGCAACATCTTTCCTCAAGTTCCGTAAAATGACAAAAGCTCATTTCTCTAAAAGACCATATTATTCAGTAGAAGAGTTTCTTAATGACTAACTAAGAAATTACAGTAATGTACTAGTAAAGTATATTTATGTATATTTGGGTATCACATACAGCAGCTTAAAGTTATTAGTTCCTTTGTTTGTGTTTTATTATATGTTGTATGTTAAATTTTGAAATTTATAGTAATTTTGCAATATATTGGTTTTGTCTTTTGCTTCACTTTTTTAACTTGTTTATATTTTTTTTAATGTTGTTCTGAAGCTATTTTCTTGTGGCATTTTTATAATCAAGTATATTCAAATGGGAAATAAGCCACAATTTTACCTAAAAATGATTTTATTAACGTTTCGACGCCCAAGTCGGGTGTCGTTGTCAAAATAATACTAAATAAATAAAAATGTTGTTGCTTAGTAAAAAATTCTTCTAATAATTTATTTAATCTGACTCATTTATATCGGCAATTTATTTATTTAGTATTATTTTGTATTTTGACAACGACACCCGACTTGGGCGTCGAAACGTTAATAAAATCATTTTTAGGTAAAATTGTGGCTTATTTCCCATTTGAATATACTTGATTATATTTTTTTTATTGACGATTTATCTAATTTCAGAAAATTGTATTTGTTATTGTTATTTTTTTTTTCTTTGTGACTCTTTGTTAAGCTTTGCCCATAAAACTGTATAATTTTCAGTGACAATAAAGCATATTTCTATTCTATCTCATTTGGAACTGACACTGACCATCTGGCACCTTCGAAAGAGCTTGGAGTGTAAATAACCTAGGACAGCACCGAAGCCTGCAGACCGCCAGCTAAGTTTCTTAATAAAATATTTTACTTGCCTGTCTACAGAGACAGATTATTTTTATATAAAGTAACTTCATGGATTCTAAAATGTAAATTTTGAATTGTGACCATATTAAAATGAGAAAATAAAGCGTGTATACCGAAGTTCATTCCTTTTTACTGATAGTGTACTGTGTATAGAGAATCCAGAGGAGTAGAATACAAGAACCCATAAAAGTCTCATGATCACCGTGTTAATGTTTGAGATATTGTGTAGAGTTTGTTTCGATGTTGGCACTTGGAAATGAGTTCAATATTTTATCATCAATATGATGGAAGCCCTTAGAATGGGACTACCGATAGGAGATAAGATACTCTACACGCTGCACTATGCATATAACCAAATTTTAATTGCAAAGGACAAGGAATATAGAAAATAAGGTCTGGAGGTGAATGTTAAAAAACACAATATCTATGCGTAGGAAGGGAAGAAGGAAAGAACCCGAATCTGGAACAGAAGATAATTACAAGCTGTAAGGGATGCATATATCTGGGAATAAAACTAACTAGTGGTTTTAAACATTTTACTAGTAAAAGTTTTATAACAATTTTTCTAAAGTTTAAATTATTTTTACTGCTTTTACCAGAACAAAATTTCCTTTTTATATAGCAGTGTTTTAACAACTAGTCTCTACATGTACAACTTCGCTGTAATTATTAAATTTGTTTTAAATGTATATTTCAACTTCGAAGATCTGAATACATAAATACTATACTAAAATCACAAGAAAGATGCACTAGAAATAAACAAACCAAAATACATTGAATGTTACAAGGAGTACTCCCAAAACATGATTTACAATGTACATACATTGTAAATCCCAAATAATGATTCGGGAGTGCTCCTCGTAACATTCAACGTGTCTTGGTTTGTTTATTTCTAGTTCATTTTTATTGTGATTTTAGTATAATTGTTAATTTTCTCACCTCTCTGGATCCATCGGAAAAGCAAAAAACTTTCATTACATTTCAAACGGGTCTTTTTACAAAACAGCACATAATATGCGTCCACCCCTTTTTTCCACTTATATTCACTTTACTTCTAAAATAGTCAAAAAAACTTGCAATAGGGCTTTCAACGATTCTCACTTGTTTCGAGCTTCTGTCAAGTGTCGTATAATCCGTGTATCTTATTCTTTGTATTTATTTATTACCTATAGGTCTGGATCCCGCGTATGAAAAAAAAGTTGATTAATAGCAAGCTGACAATTTTTTAATAGCTTAAGGGTGTCTAGTCGGATAAACTTTGATACATGGGAACACTGGAACAGGGGCAGTTTTAATTCTGGAACAGGTTAAAAATTTGGAACGGTCAGGCCACGAAAACGGCACATTTATTTTGTCCGACAGAATAGACTTAAACTCTCCGAACAGAGATTAAACTCACGCAAAAATTAGACTGCTATTTATCAACTGTCATAATTCCTGTCATTTGCAATATTCTACATGTTCCACTCATTAAAACGCCCATTTGGTGATAAATAGCAGTCTGATTTTTGCATGAGAGTTTAATCTCTGTTCGGGGAGTTTAAGTCTGTTCTGTCGGACAAAATAAATGTGCCGTTTTCGTGGCCTGACCGTTCCAAATTTTTAACCTATTCCACAATTAAAACTTCCCCTGTTCCAGTGTTCCCATATATCAAAGTTTATCCGACTAGACACCCTTAAGCTATTAACAAATTTTCAGCTTGCTATTAATAAACTTTTTTGCATACGCGGGATCCAGACCTACTAATTATGTGAAAATTTAAAATGAAAATAAACAATTTATGAATGTCATTTGTTTTTTATTTATACTAATTTTCCACTCAATTAATAAATTCAATTATCAGTTGTTTATTAATGGGATAACAAAATGTTTTATTGTATTATTTATTATATTTTAATTCAGTACATTTCAATTATATGTTTATCCAGGAATAGAAAAATTAACCAAAATTGATTCAAATTAAATTTATTTACGGCAACCATAGACATAATAATATGCAATATTTCATGTCCTACTTTTACTTCAAGAATACACATGAAATTATTTCAAATTTACTAAATTAACGTCTGAATATTTAAATTACGGTTCTGTCGTAGCTTGTCACAAATTTCTCAATGCGAACCTGTGCTTTTCCTCCATACAAATGGCGGGCGCGTACTCGCAAACATCAAAGGCGGCATCTGAGAGTGGGCCTTCTGCTTGTTTTTTATTCTGTGCTTTGGTAGTCTTCCCTGGTTCATTCGGTTAATGTGTTCATACCAATTTAATTTCTTTTTTGGATCTTCGTTATTATCAATTGCTGTTTTAGCCTTTGTCTAATATCCTCATTTCTTATTCTGTCCAATTTTGTTTTTCCTGCTATTTTTCTCAACTGCTTCATCTCCGCTGCGCTTATTGTACTGTCTATTTTTGCATTGTTTACCCATGTTTCACTTGCATAATTTTAAAGTTGATACGTATATTGCATTGTATACCTTTAGTTTTATTTCTTTCTCTATTTCTTCCTTTCCAAATATTGTTTTATTTAGTGCATAGTAGATCTTATTTGCTTTTTTCGCCCTGTATGAGATTTCTTTGTCTACCTTTCCATCCTCTGATATTATTACTCCCAGGTATTCAAACGTCGAGATTGTTTCCATTATTTCATTTTTGCGACTAAATAACGTTTGGTTTATTTCTTCCCTTTTCTTTTGGGTTACTATCATGGTCTTCGTTTTCTTTACATTTACCTCCATTTTCAAATTTTCTATTTCTTCCACCCATATATTCATTAATTTTTGCATTTTTTCTTTATCATCTGCTATTATTTCTAGGTCATCTGCATATAGTAATCCTTCCATTTTCACTGGTACTAAATTCCTATACCCTATTGTTGACTGTTTGCCTTGACCTTCTTTTAGCACTCTTCATTACTCGATCCATTACTAATATGAATGAAACTGTCCCCTTGTTTTATTCCTCTTCTTAGGTTTATTATTGGCGATCAGTTTCCGTTTATTTGTACTTTAGCCAGTACATTTCTATATACTTTTATATGTACTTTTTGCCAGGCTTATTATCTTTTGTGGGCTTTCCAGGTCTTCCATTACTGACCATATTATTTCTCTATTTATACAATCAAAAGCAGCTTTAATACCTATAATCGTAATATATAAGTGTTGTCTTTATAACACAAAAATTCCTACCCAACAATAGATATTAACTGCTCAAATCAACTTAATCTTTCACTAAAAAAAATAATTGTTGGAAATATTGGGAGTGTATACTAAACTCATAAAATTTTGTGGAATTTATTTCTATAAAATATTTTTATTTTGTACAATAAATACTTCTCTCATCTGTTATCAATACATTATAAAGGTGTAAATAAATAATGGCACCTATGTACGCATTTGATCCCGCTTGGCGGCGCTAGTGTAGTTGGAGGTCAACGTTTTGACAATTCGTGAAGTTTGTATATATGGTGTTTTTGATTCCGATTTAACAAACAATAAATTATGGCCGAAAAATACAGATCTTGGGCTGTTTGTGTGTTGAAAAATGAATTGAGAAGGACTGCGAGAACTACTGAAAAAACGAGCTCTTATGGAATGATAAACTATATTAATCATCGTCTCAATGTTTGATTTCTATAGCTCAAAGGGTATAGATCTGAGGGTATTTATTTGGTATTGACTCACTCCCCCCACGAGTCTAGTGTGTATATGATAATCTGTTTTACTTTTTTATCAATTTAAAATTCCCAAATAAATGCGCTTATCATTATTTTTTGTGTTAATCTCATTTAAAAATGTGATATTTTCAAAATATGGCCGCCATGCTAGGTGCGCATTTGGGGTAAATTTCGTTTAAGCATGGGTTGAGCGCAGTTGATTCTGCAATGTTGCCTTATTTAAAAAAAATATAATTCCTTATAGAAATATATGTGTGTGTGTGAGAGCAAAAATTGCTTGGATGCGGGTTCGTTTGCCACTATAGAAATATAGAATGTGTTAATTTAATTAAGTATAATTATTTGGGTGTTTGTCTAGGTGAAAGGCGACCTTAAATTCAAGGTGAAATTAGAAAAAAAGAATGTGTGTGTACTTTGTACGCACGTAAGAAGTTATACTTCTATTATAATATAATTTCAACGAAATCAATATACCTACTTAACAGTTACAATACAAAAAATTAACAATAATTACCAAAAATGAACCAATGCCAAATATTAAAAAAAAAAAAGAAAAAAGTATGAATCGTCCGGGAATTGAACCCGCAATCTCGCGATTTCTCGATCTCTGGTCCAATGCTCTACCAACAAGGCCATCAAGGCGCATACTACTGACGTTTCAGATATACATAATTACACATCACGGTGAGAAGTGAAATATAAAAATAGATGTTTTATTATTTTACGCCCAAGGAAGACAAATCCAAAGATACAAAATTATAATAAAAAACCTTTTAAACTACCTTTTTCAAATTGCGCAAGTTGTATTATTAATATTAATGTTAATAAATGAAATATAAATATTTTGACGTTTCACAATTTGATAATTCACTTTTAACTGCAGTGCCTTAAAAACTTTAAAGCACTAGTGCCTTAAAGTAGCATTTTTAACGCTCCGATGGAGTGCTAAAAATTGTATTTTTAACACGTTTGTAGAAAAATATATTTAAAAACACTAATATATTCTTTCCACGCCTTTTCTGGACTGATACATACATAAATTAAAACATTTAGTAACTAACTCCATACTGCCTGTGTGCGCATGCGCGCAGATCAATAAAATTTCACCCTCAATGAAATCGCGCCTAAAGAAGTATAACTTCAAAAATTAGGGTTAGGTTTGATCAGGTTTTAGTCATTAAAGAATATTTAAATGGTACTAGGTCACTTTAATTTTCAGTCAGTAACTTTTTTATATTATTATTGATTAGTTTAGATTTGATCAGAGTCATTTTAAAGCATATTTTTAAGGTAATATGTCACATAAATTTTCAGTTATTAACTTGTTTATATTATTCTCGATGACGCTAGGTTAGGTTTGGTCAGGTTTTGTTTTAATCACTAAAAAATATTGAGAACTTTAGAATTATTTCAAATTATTATTTCATATTTTGCTATATTATTATTTCAAATAAAATTTTTTTTTATATTGTCACTTCATAAAAAGCGATTGTAGATGTGGCAGCAGTGTGAATGTATATAAAATTGCATATCTTAATCCGTGCGTTTATAATAAATTTTGATCTGCATTTTATAGTGAAGTATTCTATTTTTTACAGTCGAATCTAGGGGCAATACGTAATCTGTTTCAACAAATTTTTTATTGCAGATACGTGCATTTATTTTCAGCACATATTTATCGCTTCTTATTGCTACAATCCACTTTTTTCTCATCAGAATATCTTTGGGAAACCTGTGTAGTGATGTTCTTGATGAGCACAAATGCACAGCACAACATTGAGGGATTTTATGCTCTTAAGTTTAATTCACACAGCGAAACAAATATGCAATATTTACTTAGAAATAGATTGATTTGAAGTATTGACATAAGTTGAGGTGACCTCCAACTACACGAGCGCCATCTACGTTGAGCTTTTCAGATTAGCTGCCATTATTGATTGGTGTATGGTGTATGTTATGTTATTTATGCCTGTTTACTGTTAATAATAATATTGGCTATGAGTAGTTATGTTTGGTTGTGTAGTCTTTTCCAGTTACGTCTAGCAACCTAACTTCTCAAAAAAAAATTACCAACGTCACTAGACAGTAGTTGTGTCTCAGATTAGCAAATAGACTTTACCTTTTCATACTTGATTGTTTCACTGTAATTCTTAAGAATGCCTGACAGTTAACATGTTTAGATGACGGATTTTTTGTCTTTGATGAAGGCAAATTAGCCTGAGTATTGCGATGGCATCGATAGTCTTTCTGTAATAAAAAAAATCTATTTAATATCTTACAATATATGAATATATGTTTTGAACTTTAAATCAAAATGAACACAAAATTTGTTGCTTAGCAAAATACTTAAAAATTCTCTCCAATGTTAATTATTCATCCCTACAAAATATAAAACCCATAAAGTTAGAAAGTGAATATATTAACATCAATATTTACCTTGAAAACAAGCTTCATAGAATCATTTGGATAAGTTCTTAGAACTCTAAAATTTACTTTATTAACATTTTCATATTCTTTTTGACAATTTTGAGCATCTTCTTGTGTTGTTATATTAGCTCAAATCACTGCATTCAATGCGCCATCCCTTCCATTTATTTCGGAAATTAACCACCTTATACTCAAATGAGTCTGGGAGGAAGCTTTAAAAATTTACAAAATATAGGAAGCAAGCAGAAAGTAATTTGTTTTTTTATAAATATTACTATGTATCTGTAAACGTTCCATAACTTTTGCTGGAAATAATATGGCTGTTTAAAAATGAATACAATAAACAAGTATAAACGTATAAAATAGTCTCAAAATCCAAGATTAATAACTAAAATATCAATATTTTTCTTTTGTATAACATAAACACACTGCATAAACAAAAACAAACGAGAAAACAGGGTTACGTATTTCTTTTAAATGTCATCAAATATGTCATTGATTTGAATACGACCAATCACAGCCCGTAAAATCCGTCCATAACACAAGTCTAGTGGAAACTCAAATCGCTCAAATCATGCGGCCGGATTTGTTTTTGTCGCCTGGTGGCGAAATTGAAAAGCATCAACTCAAGGAAAACATTGACTTTGCCATTAACTTGTGGCTGTGAGTTTCGACGGTAGCGCTATCTCGCGGCTTGAAACTTATACTTTTCTGATAAAATTTATGTATGTGAAATATACAAAACGAGAAAAATAGATACTTATCTAGAAAGACACAAATTATGAACTGAAATATTATTGTTACCTGATTACTAAACGAATACACAGAATTAATAGTAAAATTAATTATGTTTTTTTATTTTATTCATTATAATTTTAATATTTAATATATAAGTTCGTGAGACTGGATGACTGCTTACGCAAGAGACCATTGAGAAAAAGAATAAGTTTATATGAATTATTTAACATTTTAAAGGTTACCTCTGTTTATTTTTGTGTGCTTACTGCTTTGCTTATTAAAATTTGCAATTTGTATGAATTGTAATTTGTTTGAATTCTATCAAAATGGATATTAAACATTATACTGGATTCAGTCTTATTTCCCATGATATCCAATTTCAATCAGCAACACCAAAAAAGGAAAGGATTTAGTTGATACAGGACATGTACGCAATGTTTCCGAATATAATAACTGCATCCAGTACTGTTATATTCAATATTTTTACATGAATCAATACAACAGCTGCAATATCTTGTTTTCTTTTTTGAAAAATCCATATTACCCGTCATTTCAGTTTGTGAAGTTTATCAAATGCACAAAACCAAACTGCCAACTGCCACTAACACAGCGTTGCCACATTTTATTTAGAAAATTTACTGTAAGTTTAGCTTACTAAAATCTACTTATCAAAAACTAAAATATACTATAAAACTTTATTAATATATTTGTATATAATTTATGACTTTTTATAATAAAAATAACAGCTGACTAACTAGAAATTTTTTTTATTTAGCTAATGCCTCGACAACTAATGGGCATTGGCATGGTGATGGTACAGTGGATTTTACCAATTAGGTAGCTAGTGTTAAGTCGACTTTACATTACATGATTTATCATGTGATTTGTCATATGATTTGGTCATGGAGTAAAATTTACATGTTCACACTGTGTGATTTGTCATATGATTTTGCCATAAGCATTGTGTTTTATTATAAGCATTGTCATGCGGCTCGTCATGGGCAAAATCATATGATAAATCACGTGATAAATCATGTAGTGTAAAGTAGACTTTATGTGTAGTGTGTGTGTTGAGTAAGTGTCTTGTTACTTTGGAAAGTCGATGTCATTGTCTTTGCAGAGACGCTAATTGTATCCGAACGTCTGCGGTCCCTCCGGTGGGTACCGATCCCCCAAGGATAGAAACTATTTTCATTTATTAATTTATAATAAACGAAAAATTCTCTACCCTGGTGAAATTCAAACTCACGACCATTCGGACCTTTCGATCCAAAAGTAGGCGCTCTTACTACTGAGCCACAGAGGGAGTTTAACTAGAAATTAATATGACTGTTTGTAAACAAAAACCAAACTTTTTTATATTTTAACTGGGGAACAAAATGACCAACTATAATTAATTTTTATCAGTTTCATATTTAATATTTATATATAATATTTTGTCATCCACTGATTTTAACATCTGCATATCTGGATCACATTCTTCAAACAATTATTTCGCATTTTACATTAGAAACACGCAAACACAACATTTGTTGTTTTGCAAAGTTACATATATTATAATTAGGCCCGGTCTTTTCACCTCCGAATAAATATTTATTAGGAAGTTTATCCGGCAGATTACATGTAAATCTGTCAAATAACCTCCGAATAACTTTTATTCGGAGGTGAAAAGACCGGGCCTTAGATATTTTAGTTTTCCATCGTTAGCTTCTAACAGGCTCACCGACCACCGAATACCAGAACTCTTCAATAACACCTGAAATAGGTACTGATTGCACTGCTACTTGAAATCTGCAAGTTTGTTACACCAGAATCCAGTTTCATTTCTGTTTAATATTCATCATCTACGTCCTGGGGCTAGATTCCGTGCACTGTAGATATCTACACTTCGCTTTCTATCGATGTCAATTGTCGTGAAAATATTTGAATTTTTAGTTTTAATTGAATTATTTTCTAGTTTTGTTAGTTTATGCTGAAGTGACACTTGTAAAACAAGAAAATATTTGAATTAAAACTAAAAATTCAAATATATTGACATTGATAGAAAGCGGTCGGCGGTTAGCGATTGTACACAGAATCCCACCCCTGAATCTTATTTTCGGTAATGACATTGGGAAATTGTAACAAAATGTCTAAAAATTAATTTAGAAATGGGGTAAATACTATTAAAAAGCAAATTTTATTTTAGTCATAAGAAAATGTTGAAATATACCAAAAATCTACTAAAAAATATTGCCTACTAGAATTTTTTAAAAAATATCAAAAATCTACCAAAAAAGTAGAAATCTACTAAATGTGGCAACGTTGCACTAACAGCTGTAGCGAAAACCGTCAAATCCCCTCTCCTCTACCCATGGCGCGCCATTTAAATTTATCAGATAAATGCACAAAACTGCCACTAACAGCGCTGGCGAAAGCTGTCAAATCCCCTCTACCCATCGGCTCATGGCCATTTTTGCGGTCAGTTTATGTTGTAATTAACAATAATTTCGACTTAAAAAAACTATTGCAGTGTTCCTCAGTATTCATTCCTATTATACTCTACGTAATGACCTAAATTAACCAATGCCAAATCACACATTTTGTTAATTTAACGTTTGTATTAAATGTAGTATTTTTTAATGTTTAAGCGACTGCAAAATTAAATAAATGAATAAAATGTAGTATATATTCTGTACATAGAATGTACATTGTTATGAAAAATATCCCGACCACTTCGTAATATCCAGAACACAATTATTATAAAATAAATTCACCTACTTAGTTTCCAAGTTTCCAGCTTTTATTTAATTAAAAATTGTTATCTGTCTGTGTAAAATAAACTGTAGTGCACCTATTATTTAAATTAAAAACAAAATCAGAAATCCTAAGATAGATTAATAATTTTTAGAACGCTGTGTGATTATCGGGGGCTAGATTTTTTTATGAAAAAAAGGTAAAAACAAATCAGTAGTTAGCATCAAATTTTAATGAATGCATACAGATTAAACATAATTTTGAGTCGTCTTTAACTTATAAGATGTCTTAGTTGCAAAACTTAGTGGTTACTTTGGCAAAACACTCCTGTAAATGATTTTAATTTAACGTTTTATAGGCCCGGTCTTTTCACCTCCGAATAAATATGCTCTTATCTGGCAGTTAGCTATCTGGAGGATAAATATTTATTCGCCAGATAAAATGTACCCGTCTTTTCACGTCAATTTATGTTCCAGTTAGTTATCCGGTAGATAAGCTTAAAAGTAAGTTTGGATTCGGAACACACCTGGGCCCGGATTACGAACACTCGATACGAATCGTATCCGCCATGTTTTCCCATAAGGCGCTACGGTAAAACATGGCGGATACGATGCGTATCGAGTGTACGTAATCCGGGCCCTGATTTTTGTGTTTATTTAATTTCAGCTTTAACTTAACCTAACATAATGGACAGCCTAAGTCTTGACGTCACAAAATTGGGAGGAGCTTATATTTGGCTCCAAACAATTCTGTTTATAATGTTAAACACTCATAAGGAATTTTTAATTTATTGTTTACGTGGTTTGTGTGACAAAATAAGACTTTTCATTTAGGTATTTAGTTAAAGAAACGTGCCAATTAAGAGATTTTTATTCGTTTTTGCCCAGGTGAGTTAATTTAATGCAATGATTAGAATGTAAACAGTTTTGAGGTTATGTTTATTTTCAATCACTAAGGAATAAAAACCACCTGAGCAAAAACGAATAAAAATCTCTTAATTAACACGTTTCTTTAACGAAATACCTAAATGAAGTCTTATTTTGCCACACAAAGCACATAAATGAAAAATTCCTTATGACCATTTAAGGTTACAAACAAAATTGTTTGGAGCCAATATAAGCTCCTCCCAATTTTGTGACATTTGTGACGTCAGACTTAGGCTGTCCATTAGAGTCACATAATCAAGACCCAAGGTTCATAAATAGACAGGTTGCATGGTAACTTTCCACCAATCAGCGTCGAGAATCTAATGGCGGGAGTGACGTCACCCAGAATGCTGCATTCAAATTCATTCACTTCACTCATTGAAATGAACTCGGAAAGTAGGATATATTGAAAATATGTATATTTAAAAAAAAATACGTTTGGATTTTTAATAACTATTTATTTCATATATTCGTTAAAAAATGTGGTAGATACCTGTAGAGTTACAAAAATCATAGAATATAGTTGCAATTAAATATATGCAGTAGAATAGCATTACTACTTAATTAAAGCAGAAGGAGATTCTTTCTTGTGTATATATGGGACTAAATCATTCAAATATCCTAGGTATATTAATAATGGGTTGAATACAATTTACTTTTTTAAATGATTTTGAGTAGGTATATAATAATTTTGAATTGGGGATACTGCATGTAGTACATTATTGTAAATTCCTCCTAACATGTAAACCATGGTGAAAAAGAGATTCAACTAAAGATTTATGTATCAAAATTAGTAGTTTTTCCCTTAAGTTTAACATAAGAGCATCTGATTACGTTAGGTACTGGATTATAATATCTAAAACTATTAAAACATTATGATTCCATTCAATAGGTACCTGTGAAATTTTACATTAACAGTAAATTATAAAAAAAATACAATTTCAGCGCAATAAAGGGAATTTTGCCCATTTTATATATTCATTTAGTTTATAATTGTTTATTCAAACGATCTTCAGATGGCTGCAATATTGGTTATAATTTTATATGAAACAATTACATATAATAGATCTATTATCTATAGACTTAAGTGCACTTTACATCAACAATAAATTGAACAATAAATTGACCAAGTTATTCAAGGCCAAATTTGACGTGTTCTCAAAGCACAATTTGACATCCAAGTTTGTTCGTTATTAACTTGACGCCAATAAATTCGTGAATTTCTTGAAAGCAAAATTTTCTTGTCCTCAAAAAAATTGAAGGAACTTGGAATAAATGTTGTAAAAATGTCAATATTTTCAGTAGTACCAATGCAATGATTTTTTTATTAGAAGCTTTTGAATGTCGTTTGTTTCTTTGTTTGAGTAAAGTGTTTGATTTGAAACAGAATAGAATAGAACAGATTAATAAAATAAATAAAATAGAGAGATAGATTAGAATAGATATATAGTATAAAATAAACTGAAATAGAATAGAGTAGAATATAATAGAATAGATGTAATATATATGTAGATACTTACTAATAAAGTATTTGATTTAAAACAGAATAGAGTAGAATGTAACAGATTAAATGAAATATATAGATAGATTAGAATAGATATATAGTATAGAATAAAGTAAAATATAATATAATAGGTGAAATGATTGTGAAAAGCAATAGTTTTAAGTACCTAGGATCGGTATTACAGAGTAATGGAGAAATAGATGGAGATGCATGCAGTAGAATTAGGGCTGGATGGATGAAGTGGAAAGAAGCGAGTGGTGTGTTGTGACAGAAAAATTCCAATGAAGCTGAAGGGAAAATTCTATAAAACAGCCACAAGACCGGCTATGATGCGCGGAACTGAATGTTGGGCAGTGAAAAAGAAAGCGGAACAACGAATGCATGTGGTGGAAATGAGAATGCTTAGATGGATGAGTGGAGTGACAAAGAAGGATAAAATTAGATATGAGTATATTAGGGGAAGTCTAGGTGTGGCACCAATTGATGCCAAAATGAGAGAGCATAGGTTAAGATGGTTTGGTCATGTTCAACATCGAGACGTTAATCACCCAATACGAAGAATAGCTGAAGTGCAGATTCCTGGAAGGAGTAGGAGAGGAAGACCAAAGAAGACGATAAGGCAGGACATGTTGGTAAAGGGGATTAACATTGATATGACTCAAGATAGAATTGTGTGGAGAAATGCAATTAGGGAAGCCGACACTGCATAGGGATAAGGCAAAGAGAATGATGATGATGATAATAGGTGTAATGTGTAGATACTTATATAGAATAGGTTTGAAATAGAGTAGAATATAATAGAATAAAGATACTATATACCTACATCCCTAATAGCACAAGGATGTCCTTCACAGACTTTAGGGAGGTCCGTTTTCGTCCAAGGAACGTCCTATTTTGGTCCAAATGTCGCGTTACCGAATGTCTGTTGGACGTCCACTTAAGGTCTGAAGGGACGTACATTGGACCTTAATCGGATCCTAGGGGACGTAAATTGGACCTTAACAGGACGTCCTATTTTGGTCCAAATGCCACGTTGCCAAACGTCCAATGGACGTCCACCTAACGTCCGAGGGGACGTTCAGTGAATGTCAATTGGACCTTCATAGGATGTCCCAGTTTGGTCCAATGTCTTGCTGCCGAACGTCCATCTAACGTCCTGAGAGGACCTCCGGTGGACGTCTAGCATCGATATTTAGACCTGTGGAGAATGTATGGTGGGAAATAAAAAATATATTTTTAAGGAACTTATATTACATCTTATATTAAATTACAATTATTGGATATTACATTATTTACATTAAATTACAATACACTTCTCCAAGAAATTAACGCACCACCTTAAAAATAGGGCATTTTTGATGTCTCGAATTTTCTAAACCTGTTGTCTCATCTGAGTGATTTTTTTATAATATAGCCTAGGCTATAGGTTACATCCTTAAGCTTGTCATGCACTGGTAGCTATACTGTAATATATGTATATTATATCATATCGCTCTCTATAGTAATGAGTGAGCCTGCAGACAGGGAACTAATGGTTCCGTATGTGCAGGCTCACTCATTACTATAGAGAGCGACGTGATATAATATATATTACAGTATAGCTCCCCGTGCATGACAAGCATAAGGCAGTAACCTATAGCCTCAGGCTATATTATTATAAAAAAATCACTTAGATGGGACAACAGGTTTAGGAAATTCGAGACATCAAAAATGCCCAATTTTTAAGGTGGTGCGTAATGCACTGTATATATAGGTAAACTTATATACAGGCTGTAACAAAAATAAAATTTTTTTGTTTATTTAGTTGGCTATCTATTATAGTGTACAATCATCTAGAATATTTTGAACAAACTAAAAACATGAATATATCATCGAAAAAATAATAAAAAGGTCTTAAAATGCTTGGTTAGATATTAAGATCTAGTTAAAAAGAAACCAAAAACTGTATATTTTCTACAGAACGTAGATTATGAATTTTTAAGCCAGCTAATCCCATTTATTATACAGGGTGTCCCGACAAGATTGGTCGTAAATTAAATCACATATTCTGGGACCAAAAATAATTTGAATGAACCTAACTTACCTTAGTACAAATATGCACACAAAAAAAGTTACAGCCCTTTGAAGATACAAAATGAAAATTCGATTTTTTCGAATATATCGAAAACTATTAAAGATTTTTTATTGAAAATGGACATGAAGCAATATTATTGCAGTAACATCTTAAAGAAAAATTATAGTGAAATTTGTGCACCCCATAAAAATTTTATGGGGGTTTTGTTCCCTTTAACCCCCCCAAACTTTTGGGTACGTTCCAATTAAATTATTTCTGCGGTACCATTAGTTAAACACTGTGTTTTTAAAACTTTTTTACCTCTTTCTATTTTTTCGATAAAGCTCTTTTTATCAAGATATGGCTTCTTTTTAAAATGGTTCAAAATATACCTAAAAATGTAAATCATAAATAAATTTTCATATTATTAGTCTCTACAATCGTACTTAACCATATACAAATATGTGGTGGATTTGACAAATATTCAAAATATCACGATAAAAACTGACTTCAAAAAAGTACTAAGAGGCAAAAAAGTTTTAAAAACATTGTGTTTAATAGTACCACAATAATAATTCAATTGTAACTTACACAAAAGTTTGGGGGGGGGGGGGGTTTAAACGAACAAAACCCCCATAAAATTTGTATGGGGTGTCGGGTGTCCAAATTTCACTATACAGTGGAACCTCGATTATCTGTCTCTCTATTAACTGTTAACCATTTTGTAAGAGAGACTAAAAACTTTTTTTACAGTCACCTCCTGTTTTCATATGATATTTTTTGACATGTTTTGTAGTAAATTCAATTATCTATTTACTACAAAACATGTCAAAATTTACATGTGAAAACAGATGACCCTAAAAATGGTTTTTCGTCTCCTACAAAATTCATGAAAAAGCAGATAGGAGGTATTGTCACATCACCGACGATATACCAGAAGTATATGTGGCCATACCAAATAATACATCCTTGATAAATATAAACATTTTTATTGCACAAAATATATATATTTCTATATATATATATTTTTTTCCATAATCATCACTACGATGATGATTCATTTGTATTGAATTGTACATTGCAATTCTCTGATGTTTGGGAAAAAGGGCTTAAGTCAGAATTGCACATCGATAATGTTTTGATGATTTCTGGACCAGAAAAATCGGCTCTTTTTATTGGTACATACAGTTTAAGTCTGCAACACTTTTTTTATGGTCCAGAAATCATCAAAACATTATTGATGTGCAATTCTGACTTCAGCCCTTATTGCCAAACATCAGAGAATTACAATCTGGTCATAACTGACCAATGAGCAATTTTAATTTAACCTAAATTACTACTGTTCCTTAAAATGAAGAGCTTACCCTATAGCGTCTCTTATCTAATCTAACAAGATCGTGCACTATTCTAACATACACAGGCACACAAGCACTACGCTCTGCTTTTCACTATCACCTATCACTCAAACTAGTTCAAAAGGCTTTGTCCTCTTCAATCTTCTAGTTTGTCCAGTAGTAGATATCGAGGAGCTGGATTTCCTCAATATTCTCATACTTATGAAGTTGTTGTTGCTCATGACCTCCTGCTATCTTCTTGATGACTATATTATCCAGGTTCCATTCCTAGGTCTTGATATTTGTTTATAAAGTAATATCTTATTATGCATCGACAATGTGGAGTTTCTTCCAACTAGTCAATACACTTTTTATAGGTATCTTTCTTTTGCCTTTCATAGCCACAACAAGGCTATAATACGTTTCCTTCCTGGTTTTTTTGTAGACCACTTTCAGCTGATTCTAAAAAATTAAAATGAATGGTAATTTTTCTATTCTTTACAATTAAAAATCAAAAGAAATAGGAAATAGGTACTACTATTTACAGGTAATAATATGCATAAATAATTCGTTTCCTAAAGAATACAGAAAATTGAAAACGTTTTTATAATACTTACATAATTGTTTAAACAAAAGAGACCCAGCCAGAGCAAAACTAACAGACAGAACTGCAAAAAAGCCACTAATTTCCATTTTCCCACCCCCTTATCTTATATGCATTTTCCAATCAAAATTTTTAGGTTGTCATGAACATGAAAGACTCAACCTCAACAAATAATAATAAACAAAAAGCTCTACAGCTCTACTTCCACTTCCCGCCAAATGGACACAGGTTGGTGACACTGAATTCACGACAAATAAATGAAAAAATAGAACAATTTTCTTTTTCGTCAATTTCTTCACGTGAAGTTTATAACGAACAAACTTAGATGTCAAAGTGTGCTTTTACACGTCAAATTTGGCCTTGAATAACTTGGTCAATTTCTTGTCCAATTTATTGTTGATGTAAAGTGGACTTTAATTAAGTCGACTTTACACTACATGATTTATCATGTGATTTGTCATATGATTTTTCCCATGACGAGCCGCATGACAATGCTTATGACAAAACGAGCCGTATAAACAATGCAAAATCATATGACAAATCACACAGTGTAAACATGTAAATTTCACTCCATGACCAAATCATATGACAAATCACATGATAAATCATGTAATGTAAAGTCGACTTTAGATATATTGTTCAATAAGTCTAAGCAGATTGTAACCTACACAGATGATGTAAACTTGATGTGAAGAACCGCAAGAGACATTACAGAACTGTAATGTCTCTATACACGAATGTCCTTTACTATACAATACAGCAGAAAGAAAATCCAGTAAAGTAAGTTAGTAAGTAGGTACTTAATACAACCACATTAAAATGTATCTTAACACTTGTAAAAGAGTTTTCGGTTAAAGTTATTATACTAAAAACACTTAATAATATCTATAGATACATTATATCTTAAGATATAAACACAAATTAAAACACTAACGATATTTAATAACAAAATATAGCCTCCAAACCACGTATCCTATTATGTTTACAAACAATTCGTAAAATTGATCGTCTGGGTGACGTCACGATGACAATATTTCATTTGTCAATGTCAAAGTTACCATACAACCTATGGTATAGGGACCTTGATCAAGACCAAGATGATTTTCTCGATTTTATTTCCATTTTGGAAGAAGGAAATGTAATGGTAGGGGAGCCCAAGCGGGGATTTTTGCAGTTACTCGAGCGCGTCAGATTATCATATGGGGAGAAACGTGGTACCCTGCAGATGTATCTCTGCCATATATTGGCTCTTAACACAGGGGAGTTCGTTTAGGGGGGCCCGAAAAAAAAATCTATCCTTAAAAATACTCGAAATTGTCAGATTAAGATAAGGTAAGTTAAGTACATGCAAAACAGTGTATATTTAAAAAATCTGACGATTTGAGCGGGGCGTAAGGGAATTGGTGAGTCACAAAGTTTCACAAGAAAAAGGCGAATATTTCGCGAAATGAACGTCACATCGAAAAACTAAAAACTACACGTTCAATATTTTTCAAAAATCTATCGATAGATACCAAACACGACCCCTTGCAGAGAGGAGTGGGGGGTAAATTTTAAATTTTAAATACAAATCCCGCGATATTTAGAAAAATAAACATCAGATCGAAAAACTGCAATATACACTTATTTAATATTTTTGAAAAATATATCGAATGGTACCAAACGCGACCCCCCACGGAGGTGGGGTGGGGGTTACTTTAAAATCTTAAATGGGAGCCCCCATTTTTTATTGCAGATTTGAATTCTCTGCATAAAAATAAGCAACTTTTATTCGAAACATTTTTTCAAATTATAGATAGATGGCGCTATATTCGGAAAAAACGATTAATGGAAATGGAAAATTAAATTAAAAAATGGCAAGCGCCCGCTAAAATGGAATATTTTACTTAACTTTTTTTGGTTTTAGGACCTAATAATCACAACCCAATAGGTCCCCAAAGCGCTCGAGTGACTGCACATTTAGCATACTTTGCTCCCCTACCATAAGTAAATCAAAGAATTACAACTTAAAATAAGAAGTATATAAAGTCATAGTCATAAGGTTTAGAAATACATTTCCATATTTTAATCAAACAATATTGTTTTAGAAAGAAAACATTGATTATGGTGAAAAAGTTTACTGGAGAACTTGAACAAGAGGTAAATAAATTTTAAATTAGTGGAAAACTGTTGATTTGTATGTAAAGAAGACAAAGACAAGTTTAAATAAAGACAAGCTAGCTAATGAAACAGATGTAGTGGTAATTTTGTTTACATAATTAATAATTTTAACATATTATATTATTAATATCTATTAACTGTTCAATGATGTAAAAATTTGTTATTGTGGGGAAAACTTTTATTTAAATTCAATACTATATTTCTGTAGTGGTAAGGCAAAAATTTGATTTTATGTCCGATTTTAGCCAGAATGAGATTATTTGCTTGATATGCTATTTAGTAAAATTTCTTCAAGATGGTGGAGTTTGGTATGTGTATGATGAAGGTAAAAACCCCTTTGTTCCACATATCTTTTGTATAAAAGTTATGTCCCCTTTTAACTTACTTAGTAGAACCCCGATTATCTGGGTGGGCTTTCTATTACTCAAGTTGCATTTTTGAGGTTTTATCAAAATAGCGTCATCGTAAATCACTTGACTCTATATGACGAAAGAGAGACTCATAATGAAAGATTTATTTTTTTCTGTTATCTCTTTATAGTAGGTACATAATAATATCTATGTATACACATACATATTATGTATGTGTATACGTACGTATTATACATAATATGAAATACATGTTCGGATTATCCGTGCTTTTCAATTATCAGTGCCACCTTCGGTCCCGAGGAGCACGGATAATCGGGGTTCTACTGTATTAGGTAGGCCAGAACTTGATATATTATTTGATTTCTTATGTTGATTACTTTTCGTTTTTGGGTTGGCCAAACATGATTCAAACTTTCAAAATGCTCTCCTGAAAAATTAGGCTAGATGGACATATCAATCATCGTCAAAACGCTACAGATTTATAATCCATCCAACTGGTATATTGAATAGTAAACTAGGGAAATAACCAACTAAGTATATCAAAACACAATATTTTTAAAGATTGGATAATTTACATTACATGGTAACTTGAAGAATCCCAATAACAAGAATAAAACCTAATTTTAATATTTGTTAGTAGATACCTTTCACTTTTCTAAATAAAAAAATTAGTTACAGATATGACAAACATCTAGAAGATTCAATCCTGCATTCTTAAAGAAAAAAGCTAGTTCCAGTAGTAAGCTACCAATAATAAACTAGAGAATGTATTACAAGAAAGAACAACGCTAATACTAAACATATCTCAATTGCTTCAGATAGAAAAAGAGGACGAAAAGGTACAACACAAGCGTGCTAGAGAAAATGAAAGGGCAGAAGAGAGACACAAAAATTCATTGATTTATTAAATTTAAAAATTTAATTATACAAAGGACAATTAAATAAAGAATAAAAAAATGATACATGTATATTATTGATCCTTCTATTTCCCCATAAAGCATGTTACTGACCAGGAGGTATACTATAATAGATATATTACATCTCATAGTGCTCACTATAATAATGAGTGAGCCTGCATAAACGGAACCATAATATACATTATAATTCCATGTATGCAGCCTCACTCGTTACTATAGTGAGTGATATGAGATATATTTTAGTATAGATCCCCGTGCATGACAAGCTTAACACAAAAATTTTTATAAGGTTATCAAACATCTTCAGTAAATTCAATAATATAGCTTATTCCTGGTCTATACTTAGCAATTCATTTTCAAAATTGTCTTCATTTTTATTTCTCTCTATGTTATAAATATATTGCTTCAGTGTAAGATAGGACAATTGAATCAATTTAATTGTTTTGTTTTCTGCCATATACAAAAAGGGCGATATGTATTTCTGGACTCATCAGTGGACAATCAGAATCTCCAAGTAACAACCCATTGCTATGATCTGAATTTAAACAGCAATAATACAGAATTATTTATATTTGGCACAAAAAATATTACGCTACCTACATTCAATACCACGTATGAGGATTTTTAGGTGAAACGAGTTAGAGGTTGATTCTGAGTATATTGCGCACACTTTACTGAATGATTCTAATCACAAGTACGAGAAATAATGTTTTCTCGTACTTGGGAATATACTCAGAATCAACCTCTAACTCGTTTCACCTAAAAATCTTCATACGTGGTATTAGAATGTAGGTAGCGATTAGTAAGAAGGTACCTCTTTAAAACATATCCAGGGAGTATTACGAAATTGTCAGAATATAAAATCAGTCTTCCTATATTCTATAGATTTATTGAAAATTTTGAGAATTTCATGATACACCCAGTATGTTTTGGATACTTAACTCTGCAGCTTTTTTTTCAAGGTAGGTATCTATAGTCCTGTCGCCAGGGGGGGTACAACGGCCTCCTTAATTCAGATGGACTTACCCAAGTTTTTTTTTATATATTTTGACCCGCAGAATACGAATTTTTTGGGTAACAGTTGATCCGGATGTCGATAAGATTGTTATAGACAAAGAACTTGAGGAATTACATAACAGCGATTTCTCGCAAAACAAAACATCTTTTTGTATTTTTTGGGTCATTTTAAGCAAAAAATATTCCTACAAGTTTTTTCGTAGAATGCATAGTTTTCGAGATAACCGCGGTTAAACTTTCAAAAAATCGAAAAATTGTAAATTTTAAACCCGAATAACTTTTGATTAAAAAATAAAGTAGCAATTCTGCTTACCGCATTTGAAAGTTTAAGTCAAATTATATCGGTTTTGATTATTTGCATTGCTAAAAATTTATTATTTTATTGTTAAACAAAGCTGTAAACTGTAGTAAACACCTAGTATGTGAGTGATGTTTTCTATGATTTCTCATTTAAAATCGAACGAGTAGGTAGAGTAGCTACAAGTGCAAGCGAGGCAATTTCTACGTAGCATGCGGTAAAACGCATGTATTAGGCACGGGAAACCTATGTGTTTATAGATTAGTTTAACAATAAAAAAATTAATTTTTAGCAATGCAAATAATCAAAACCGATATAATTTGACTTAAACTTTCAAATGCGCTAAGCAGAATTGCTACTTTATTTTTTAATCAAAAGTTATTCGGGTTCAAAAATTGCAATTTTTCGATTTTTTGAAAGTTCAACCGCGATTATCTCGAAAACTATGCATTCTACGAAAAAACTTGTAGGAATATTTTTTGCTTAAAATGACCCAAAAAATACAAAAATATGTTTTGTTTTGCGAGAAATCACTGTTATGTAATTCCTCAAGTTCTTTGTCTATAACAATCTTATCGACATCCGGATCAACTGTTACCCAAAAATTTCGTATTCTACGGGTCAAAATATATAAAAAAAAACTTGGGTAAGTCCATCTGAATTAAGGAGGCCGTTGTACCCCCCCTGGCGACAGGACTACTACTGTTTTGGAGCATACTTAATTCTAGTTACTATATCAATACCTTTCATTTTGGAATCGTAAAATATTTGGCAATTCAAAGAAATCATTATTTTAAAAATGAGAAAACTAAACAATTTTTTAACAAAACTAGAGGTAAAACTTTTACCAATTTCATGTTTCACAGATTATTCTAGTGGGTAACTTTAAGATAGATACTTATGCAAGATGGGATAAAAAACTATTTTATTTTTTACAACTTGTTTTCCTTTGTAAATGAATATAGTTGAGTAGGTATACAATAATACATAACTATTATAATTTTTTCAAATTATAACCCATCTTTAATTTAATATCTAATAACTCGGCTTAAAAAATTACAGTAGGTAGGTATGTACAAAAACAAAATAAAATTTGTGATTGAGAATTTTTAGAAAGAACAAAATTTTACTTTTGCAATAAATTCAATCACAGACCTACAAGATTTTAGGTTATATTTTTAGTTTCGTGGCAATCAGAAACCATGAAATATACGAAAATCAAAGTTTATCTTCCAGATAACTTCTTATTCGGTACTTTATTCGGCAGTTAAATATTTGATATTTAACGTCAATTTATCTCCCAATCTATAACGTCAATCTATTGCAGTCCTCCCCGGGACTGCAATTTTTCCTCGACGTCGGTGGGAGGGCCGAGTAACTGGTCTTGGTCCTTGAAATTGTGAGGGGAGCACGACCAGTGAAACTAAACGCAGTCCCTAAGCGTCCAGCGCCTGTGCACCGGGTGGCCGCCGGACACCGCCACTGGACGCAAAAAGGCGTGGCAATTGAGGCGAACAGTTGCGGCGCCTTCGCCTTCAGCTTTTAGTTTACCCTTCCAACTTCCCTACGGCTACTCCAAATCACCCTAATCTCAGTCGCCAAGCTCCAAAACAAAGCCGCCGGGAGCGGCGGTGGGGTCCCGCGCATTGGCCGCATCTGTCAGTGCGCGGGCCCCCGCCCTCGCCCCCGACACACTTTTTCGAGTCTTTCTCGACGCACTATCTAGGAGTAGCCGACATGCCTCACCCAACCCAACTTCACCCCCACCCCCCACCCCCCATACCCCACAGGAAGCTCGTAGCTCGGAAATTGTCGGCGGGGCACTGGTGGGATCACTGACGCCAAATAAGGGACTCCGACAAATACCAGTAGAAGAGAAGACCAGCCCAACTGCATATCAGCATGCATCACCGACTAGTCCTTACCCTCAGGGGGGATGAATGGCGAATTCTTGGCGCCACAAAACGGGGACCTTTTGGCTATGGAATGGTAACCCAGACAGAAGAGTCCAGATGGAGAAAATCAGCTTTAAAAAAATCCGCAATCTAAGCTGGAAGACATCGCGGCGAAGGATGAATGGCCATGCGTAGTTGGTCGAGAGCGATTCCTGCGAGGAACCAGGCGACACCTCACAGTAATTAGTTCAACTCTGGTGGAGTGGACTGAAATTCCCTAGCTACTCGTGGGAACAATATGGACAAAAATATGGAAACCAATATTCACGAACAACCCGTAGTAGAAAGCCCCGAAGGCACTACTACGCAGATAGCGAAACCGACCACAAGGAAGGCAGTCAGAGTCACCTCCTTAGAGGAGGTGGATCTGATGACAGACGAGGAGGTCATTCAGGCCAGGCTGGCTGGGGCCTCCAAGAAGAAGGTAAAAGATCTGGTGGGAAAAGGCCAGGATTACATTGAAGCCAAACGCTCGGTGATCAAGACCAATTTTACCAAGGTCTTTGGACGACAGGAGGGCAGTGCCGCTAAGTCTAAAGAGAAGGCGGAGCAAAAGCTGGAAATGGAAATGGCTACGCAAAAGCCTACAAAGAAACGGCAAAGGTCGGACCACAGCACGCCGCCAGCGGAAGTCAAAAAGAGGCCGAGAAAGTCAGAAATGACTTTTACACAAGCCCTTTGCTCGGAAAAGGTGGCGGTAGTATGTGATGGCTTCCCCGAAGTCAAGATGGAACCCACAAAGCTTAAGGCAGTGCAAACATCCATCTTGGAGGCTTTGGAGAGAACGCCAAAAGGAGGGCCGCAAATCAGGCTGCTAAAGAGCACGTTCAAACCCGGTTACCTGGTAATGACGTGCGCGGATAGTGCAAGCGCACAATGGCTCATCGACACTACTCCCGCTCTAAAGCCTTGGGAAGGTGCAAACCTCCAGGCTAAGGACGAGAGTGAAGTCGAGAGGCCGTGTTCTTGCACTGTCTACATCCCAGACGAGGACGGAAAGAGGTTGGAGGCGGAAAGTGTGCTGACTCGATTAAGGGTCAGCAACCGAAAGCTCAACACTCTTTTATGGACCGTTTTGGGCAAAACACCTGCAGGAAAAGGGCAGGTATGGGTCCTCTCAATGGACAAAGAGTCCTTTGAGGAACTCAAAAAACTTCAAATGTGTCCTTACTTTGGCATAGGAAGAATTAAATTTCGTGTCAAGGATGATGGGCACATTGAGAAGGTTGCAGAGGCCGGACCAAGGGGGTTGCAAGGCGTAACTGCCACAACCTCGGCAGTTAAGTCTAAGCAAAAAAGAAAAGAAGTCAAACCTTCAGAGGCGCAAAGCTCTAAAGTAGCGTCAAAGAAGGTTAAGACTTCGAGCAAAAGCAAGGCTCCCCCTAAGGATGATAAGTCAAGGGAAGGAGCAAAAGAAGGAAAAATCCCGGAAGAAGTCCGGACCGACTTGCAGGGGAGTGCTACAGACCCGCCCAGAAGGCTAGAAGCCACTGAGCGTGTGGTCTCTCCCATGGAAGGGGTAGAGGACACGGGAAAACCCGAAAGATAGCCTTCAATTTAGAGGAAGGCAGAATAAAGATCCTGCAGGTCAACCTACATCATGCCAAATCTGCGTCGGCGGTTTTGTGCAGAAGGTTTGATATGGAAGGCCTGGACTTGGCCCTACTGCAGGAACCATGGCTCCACGGAGGGAGAGTTGCAGGCTTAAAGCCGCAACAAGGTAAGTTACTATACGATGCGAAAGGAGAGACACCTCGAGCATGCATTGTATATGGCAACGAAGTAAACTGTACACTGATTCCGGATCTTTGCTGCGGAGACTTTGTTACAGGTATTCTAACCGCTTCCACCGAGGAAGGTAGTAAAAGATGGTTGGTCTGTTCTGCCTACTTCGCTGGAGAGAAGGTCTTCCGCCCAGGCATAGTAGAGGACGTTATAACCTACAGTCGAAGGGAGAACCTTCATCTAATATTGGGATGTGATGCCAATGCCCACCATCTGGCATGGGGGAGTACGAACATCAATAGTCGAGGTGAGTCTTTACTACAGTTCATCTTAAGCATGGGTTTAGAAATAGCCAATATAGGAAATAAACCTACCTTCGTTACGGCCACGCGCAGAGAAGTCTTAGATGTAACACTTTGCAGTGAAAAAACGTATGATACTATAAAGAATTGGCATGTGTCAGAGGAACCTTCATGTTCCGATCATAGGCACATTCGATTCGATTTAGCTACTTCGATTCGAATGGTGGCAAGATTCAGGAACCCGAGAGAGACGGATTGGGAAGGCTATAGAGGCTCACTCGAGAAGTCTCTCGAGGGAGGAATCGGCACCATAAGAGATAGGGAAGATCTCGAGCTGGCAATTGAAACGGTGAGCGGAGCTGTTCTGGCCTCTTACCAGGAGAATTGTCCAGAGAGAGAAAAGAAAGGAAAGAAAAACACACCCTGGTGGAATGAACACTTACAAAAGCTTAGGGCAGATGTAAGAAGGCTATTCAATAAAGCCAAATTCAACCAGGAGTGGTCCATATATAGAGAAAAACTGACGCAATACAATAAGGAGATCCGAAAAGCCAAAAGAGACTCGTGGCGAAAGTTCTGCGAGGAAGTCGAACAGGCTCCCGCATGCTCCAGAATCCACAAGGTCCTGGCTAAGGATGGTATTGTGAATCAGGTCGGCCTCTTGAAGAAAGAGGACGAAACGTATGTGGAAACCCTGGAGGAAAGCTTAATAATGCTCACCAAGGCACATTTCCCCGGCTCATCTATTGACAATAATCCTCCGGTAGAGCTAGCTTATCCCAGAAGGCCTACTAAGGCGGACTGGAAATTAGCTACCGACATCACGAGACCGGAAAAAGTCAGGTGGGCGATCAATAAATTCCAGCCATATAAATCACCTGGAATGGACGGGATCTATCCAGCCTTCCTACAGAAGGGACAGGATGTGATTATCCCGCATCTAACAAAGATCTTTAAAGCTAGTTTGGCATGGAGATATATTCCAACTGCATGGCGAAGGGTGAAAGTCACATATATCCCCAAGGTTGGTAGGGTAATGGACCAGACCCCCAAGTCATACAGACCAATAAGTCTATCCTCTTTCCTAGCAAAAACGCTGGAAAGATTGATAGACAGGTATATTAGGGACGATGTGCTGATGGAAAAACCACTTAGCGATCGTCAATATGCATACCAGCCAGGAAAGTCAACTGACTTGGCACTGGATGATCTTAACAGACTGCTCTCAAAGTCGCTAGATGACACAGAGATAGCGGTGGCGACGTTTCTGGACGTGGAGGGAGCATTTAATAACGTCTCCTTCGAGTCTGTAACGGAAGCGCTTAAAAGGAGAGGAGTTCCTGCCTTCATGGTGTCCTCGTTAGGTGAAGCCACCATTGAAACGAAGGCAGTAAGCGGCTGCCCACAAGGAGGAGTTCTATCCCCATTACTGTGGGCAACGCTTATGGACGACCTACTTAACACGCTGTCCAGGGAGGGTTTTTACTGTCTGGGATATGCGGATGACTTGGTAATTGTAGTTCGAGGACGCTTTACCAAAGTAATTTCAGAGAGACTTCAAGTCGCTCTGAGGATGGTGGACAGCTGGTGTGAGAAAGAAGGCCTGAAGGTTAACCCTCAAAAAACATCCGTTGTTCCCTTCACCAGGAAAAGAGCACTGCAAGGCTTACAGCCACTAGCGCTCAAGGGAGTAGAAATCCCATTCACAAGTCAGGCCAAGTACTTAGGTGTAATATTCGACCAGAGGTTGACATGGAATGCACACATTCAAAAAGTCACACAGAAGGCCATTATGGCCCTGAACAGATGTAGACGAATGTGTGGCAAGAATTGGGGGTTAAATCCTAAAATGAACCTCTGGCTATACACAAGGGTTATAAGGCCCATGCTAACTTACGGTTCAGTGGCGTGGTGGAACAAAACGCAACAGTCCGGGGCGATTCGATTGCTCAGTAGCACACAAAGACTTGCATGCTTGAGTGTTACGGGAGCCATGAGAACAGTCCCAACGGACGCGCTAGAAGTTATACTAAACCTACCACCTCTACATATATACATACAGAGTGAAGCCAGATCAACAGTACATCGGTTGATCCAGGGCCAAGCTCCAATAAGTATGATGCAGGGAACTGATAACTTAAGGCTATACCAGGACATAAAGGCAGACCCCGTTCTAGGAATGCCTGTAGACCGAATGGTTACGAGGTATAGCTTTAACAAAAATTTTCAAGTCACAATACCAAAAAGAGAGGATTGGGAAGCTGGTCCGCCGATAACGGCAAACTCAATATGGTATACGGACGGCTCCAAAACCGATATAGGTACAGGGGCTGGAATATATGGCTTAAAACCAAGGACGGAAGTCCGGGTATGTCTAGGGACATATGCGACCGTATTTCAAGCCGAAGTAGCTGCTATACAAAGGTGCGCTATGGAACTAATCAGTCGGAATCTAGATAACGACTCCATCGTTATCTATTCGGATAGTCAAGCGGCTCTGAAGGCTCTCAGTTCGGTACAGGTCGATTCATGGCTGGTATGGAACTGTTTGAGTGTCCTCTCTCAGGTGGGAAGTCGAAACAGATTGACACTTGCCTGGGTGCCGGGACATAAGGGTTATCGTGGCAACGAGAAGGCCGATGAATTGGCCCGAGAAGGCGCATCTACGCCACTGGTTGGTCCGGAACCCGTCTTTGGAATCGCAAATACGATAAAAAGAGCAGCTATACAAAAATGGGCGCAACAGAGGTCTCTTGAATGGTGGAACAACTCCCCAGGACAGAGGCAGGCCAAACAGTTCATCAAAGGACATTCGGCTAAATTTACAACAGACTTACTTTCGCGCAGTCGAAGCACTGTCAGAATGATAGTGGGTCTGCTGACTGGACACTGTAGACTCAATAGACACTTGAGTCTCATAGGCCTGACAGAAGAGGACACCTGTCGGTTCTGTCTGGAAGAAGAGGAAACCGCTTTACACGTTCTGTGTCATTGCGAAGGTCTCGCACGAGTGCGGTTTCTAGAACTCGGTGAGGAAAAACCGGAAGCACCAGGCTACATGAAAAGGCCACTATCAAGGCTGTTAAGTCTCATTAAGAGGACTAAGCTAGATGAAGTGCTTTAAAAGAAAGGGGAAACACAATAGATCTACTAAGGTCGCAGTGTATCAGGCTCTATTGGCCGCCCCATTTTCTACATTCTACATTCATTCTACATCTGCCGGATAATTTTATTCCAGAGTGAAAAGACGCTACTTTTTTTATCTGTCAGATAAACTTCCCGTTAACTATTTATTCGGAGGTGAAAAGACCGGGCCACAGCTTGACATAATTCCCACAGGCATACGTATAAAATTATGTTAAAAAATATGAATGTCATAAAAGTTAAGTAAATTTGATAATTATGTACAAATCGGCAACACTGTCGATTTTCTACATTCTCTGTACTACGCACAAAATGGCCGACGATCTGCGCAGTAATAGTGCGCGAACTTTTCCCGCCTACTAGTGTGTCACTGCTGTTGCGTTTTCTATGCTGTGACCGGGCCTTAGGACTGTGAATTCAAATGACAAAATGAATTAGGCATTCCAAATCACGTGATATAATCAATGTTTAAACCACTTCATATTTAATTTGCTATCACAATTTCACAAATTTCGCTACACAATTAACAAAAAAACAAAACCAAACAGGATATTCTTTACAAATTTGTCAATATTCAAGGTAAACATTAGATACGCCATGACCACCCCCCTTAACTATGGGTGCGTTCGGGCGACCACAGCGGCTGGACAGCTGAGCCAGCAGTAGCTGTCAGACGTCACCGCTGGAAGCCAGCCGCTGAGAGATTTACTAAGCTTTCCCTATCACGGCTGGACACAACCACTCAGCCGATTTCTGCTGACCGCCAGCCGCTATGGTCGTCCGAACGCACCCATATGGCCATGTCAGTTTGGGAGAAATGTCCAGCAAACGACGGCACTGTTGCCAGATTTACCTTTTTCCTTTTAGCGGGAATTTTAAAATTAGTCTAATGCCACTTTGATTTTAAAAGAGACTTCGTATTCTTAAATTTTAATATAACCTTACTTTTACAAGTAATTAGGATTATTTTATTTACATGTAAATATTGAAACAAGTATTGTACTGTGTCATAATTTAAGACCCGTTTGCCATTATACTAATTTCAGTACTAAAAATATTGGTTAGTTGCGCGAGTCGATTTAGTATGAAAAATGTCAGTTTGTGCCAAGTTTGTGTTTGCAACTATCCGAATTGTAATCAGCATATAGGCATGCGCTCTACTAAATTTACATGAGCTTTACTCAAGGTTCATAGATAGGAGCTTTTACTAATTGATATTGCAAGTTGCAAGCCATTAACTTATTAACAATAAAAGATGGGAAGAAGTATTTTTGCAAAACTGGCAAACTTGGCTTTTATTTCTGCTAGAGATATATCCACACCTAATTTGGCTAATTCTGCCTTTATTTCTTCCAAAACTTTAATTCGTGCGTTCCTATTCTTATAGAGGGTGCTTTGGCACATACAAACATTGATCATTGATTCGATTTGTAAAACTCTATTAATGTTTCAATCTGACTTTGGCTCCACATGTTGAAAGTTGAAATCACTATTATTATTATGTACCTATAAACAAAACAAAAGTACCTAATACAATACAACCTCACTTTTTAATATTGTGTCAATTTCAGTACAAGAAATTAGAACATGTTTTAATTTTTAGTACTAAATTGGCGCGCGCATCTAATTTGTAGATACAATATTTTTAGTACTAATTTCAGTACTAAATTTAGCATAGTGGCAAGCGGACCTAAAACTCATGTTGCAGTGTTTTGAAAAAAAAAATGAAGCTCAAAAGAAATATACAGTACAAATTATTTTTTAATGGGAATGGAAATTTACGATTTCAAAGGTGAAAATGTGTTGGGATAGTATAATAGATGGACACTTTTTTATTTTAGTATTAAGTGGTTACATAATTATTCAGAATATTAATAAAATTACTAGTAATTTGAATTAGTTTTAATATGTATTATAATAGTATTAATTCTCATCATGTATCTGGCTAAATAGCTAAGCGCTAAAGCCGCAAAATAAAAAAAATTGAAAAAAACATTCTTAGTGGCCTAGCACCTTTACTTTGCCTGGGGGCGAGGCGAGTTAATAAATTCTATTTTCTTATTGCAGTCATTTTGTGACGGCTTAAGAAGTTACATAAATGATGTCTTTAGGCTGTGAAATTTTAACCGTAGAAAGACATCTTTATGACTTGTATTTACATGATATAGGGCTTTTCACTCAGTCATTTGTTTCGAGCTTCTGTCATGTGTTGTCTAATATTAATATATCTATTGTGCGTCCCACCTTGACTTTACAGTACAGGTTCTTATGACCAACAGTGATGCCAAATTTTATCAGAAACAGGTTTTAAGCAAACATACTTTTTTCTATAGGATAACTACTAATAACTTAGGAATTAATATTATTGATATTTTGTGGCTGTCAGGGGTTCTAAAACATATTTTTTTCGAAAAATACCTTTATGTAAACAAAATAAAAATAATTTTGTATAAAACATTTATATAATAATGTATTTAAGCGCATAAATATGTTAAACCTTAATAAATACGTAGGTACCTACAGAAATAATTAAAATACATTTAAACTAAATATTTAAGCTTCTTTCCATAATCCCGTCTTCCTCACTTTCACTGCCACTGTCGTAAAGTGTAAACACATTAATATGACATTAATTTCATCTTGGAAATCAGTCATTAGAATAACAATAAACTGCAATTAGGATCCAAATTTTTCAAATAAGCAATGAGTTATACTTAATGCAATGTTATCAGTAATAATTTTAAGCTTATTTAATATTCTTTGTTATAATTTAATTTAGGTGAACTGACCATCAACAATTTTAATTTATTTATTCTTAACTGTAGGACTACCTGGTAGGACAATAGAGAGTTATTGGGTGCGTTCGGACGACCATAGCGGCTGGCTGCCAGCAGAAATCGGCTGAGTGGTTGCATCCAGCCGTGATAGGGAAAGCTTAGTAAATCTCTCAGCGGCTGGCTTCCAGCGGTGACGTCTGACAGCTACTGCTGGCTCAGCTGTCCAGCCGCTGTGGTCGTCCGAACGCACCCATTGCCAACGTCTTTTAAGTCGACCTGTAATAAAAGATCCTTTATTTTGACATATAAGCATGCGCAGTATTGCGTCTTTTATTTTTGTCTTTTAATAAAATACAGGCCGCCTGTATTTAAGGAAAATTAGAGGACACCTTTATTTTAATAAAAGTTCCTTTATTTTGACATAACGTGTCAAAAATGTGAAGAAAGGTCTAACTTCACTTGTATTTTGAATTTATCTTGTCGCTTCTTTGGATTGATAATTTGTGTATTGTGGGATTGATATTTGATTAAACTTTCATCATTAAAGTTGTATGTTGGGTTTTATTTATTAAAAACAACTCTAAGTAATATTCTGAGATATAGATTATTGATGTTTTGACCCAAACGAATATAGAAAAGAACATTTTATTGAAGCTTGAGTTATTACAAGAAGTTGTAAAAAGGAATATTACATAAATAATTTTAAATTGTTACTAATTACAATGATCAGACTTAAAATATCAGTAACTCATTTATTAAACTCAATATATTTTACATTTTTCTATAGAAATAAATATTTATTGAAGATATAAGAGATTGAAGATATAAGATCAATAAATTTTAATGAAAGTTAGGATTTGTTAAAATTCTAGATTCAAAATAGAGTTCTATTCAACAGATATATAACAACAGGTTAACAAAATAAAACAAAGGTTCAAGTATTTATTTTTGAAAATTTAATATTTTATAGATTAGAATCTATAAAGTTTTTAATCAAAAGTATTAATACACTTTCATTTTCATGCCATCTTCTTCTTTTGGTTCTTATCCGTTTCGAATGTTGGAAATCATATAGCAATCGTAACCTTGCTAGCTGCGATTCGAAACAGTTCCATTGATATTCTCCCTTTACCAGGTCTTCGCTTACCTTTGACTGTACCTTGCAATATGTACTGCAGCAGGGAGTAACGGTGCTGATTTATCATATGTGTCCCAGATACTGCAGTTTTATGCGTTTAATGGTTCATTCCTCCTTGTTCGTGATCCATTTCATGCCATCAGTATTTGTTTATTTAAACATTGCCAAAAAAATTAATAAAAACCAGCATAAAGCTTAATTCTTCTATTATCTTTTTGTATATCGGAAGTTTATCTGACAGATTAGAGGTCTTTTCATTTTCAGATAACTAATTATTGGGAAGTTTATATAACAGTATCCTTAGTATCTGTCTTTTCAGCTCCGGATAACTAGTTAACGGGAAGTTTTTCTCTGTCAGATATCTATTAGTATCTAATCTGTCAGATAAACTTCCTGATAACTAGTTATCCAGAGGTGAAAAGAACGAAAGAGAGGGCCAAATGGATAAAAGATCAAACGCCAATAGCATGTATATTTATAAATTTATTATTTAAAACCTGCTAATGATCATAAAATACTTAAAATCAGTCACCAATATAATATTTATATTTATTTATAAATTTATTAACAAACTGCAGTCCAATAAAAATAAAATTAGTTTAAGCGCTAGCTTTAAATGTCGAACAATAATTTTAAACAAACACACACACACACAATTTAGTCGCATTAGATTAGCTCCTGGTTGAAAATGTACTGCCACAGCTTCTATATCAATATCAACAGCACACTCATTTGCTAGTATTTCAACGTTTTCTCTATTATGTACTACTGCAATATGTAAAACTGAACAAGCTGATATTATTCTTTGAATAAAAGGTAACTTGCATCTCATTACATATGGTAAAATGGGAAATCTCTTCACAATACCAAATGTTCTTTCAATAACAATTCTTGAAGGGATTTGTGATGGATTATAAAAACACAACTTCTGTCTGAAAATTCTGGAATGGTGTCATTCGGTAGTTGTAGTTGAGGAATGGATATCCACTATTCCCTAATACATAATATATTCTCCAGAAATTCCCCATTACATATACCCATAATGCAAAAGTATTTAAAAACTCCTAAAATAGTATTTCCAATTTATTGCACTTCCATATTATTGAACGATGAGTATTATGGGATATATTATGTTGTTCTCTAGACATCTTTAAATGACAAAATAATTAAATTTAACGTTTTACTCTTCAATTATCTTATTTTAATTTATATCGACCTTAGACAAGGAAAAAAGAGAGGACGGGTAACACTCATTTAACACACACGTTCCAAAAGTGAAGCCAGTTTTTGGTTTGTTTGTCACCAGAAACATGGCGGTCACGTCAAAAATAACAATGGGTTGCCAGTGGTGGGTGTTCTTTGAAGGTTAAAATTTCATAAAAGATAAAGTAAATCATCATCTAAAATTCGTAATAAAAACATATGTATGTATTGAAACATATGTACGTAATATAAGCAACTTAATAAAACATTTACCGTACACAAATTCTTCATTTTAAATACATTTCATGTTTTTATTTTAAATACTCAATGCATAACAATACCCCAAAGATACGTCGATGATCAAAATCTCTGTGCGCTTATTCTTGAATCGAGAGAAAATTTTACTCCCCACTAAGCTAACTCACTTTTCTACTCCCTCATAATTTCTCTCGATTCTAAAAAGCTGTATTCTTGAATCGAGGGAGTAGAAAGGGATAAGAGAAATTGTGAGCAGTGTTGCCGGGTGTTTATTGAAAATTTTAACCAATCACAAGAGTTAATTATTGACAAATGACATGATACCGTCAACAGTCAAATTCAAATTCAACCTTCATTGCCATTCTCCATTTATTTTATTTGTTTACGTATACAAACAAAGAAGGAACTGTTGTTTTCTTTCTTTGCATTTGCATTGCAGTTGTTTATTTTTTGTAGACGAGGACAACGTGATCAAAAAGTTGCAAATATTTGTATTAGCAGGTATTTTTAGGTAAGTTTGTTTTAGATATGCCTTCAATTTTAACAATTTATAGCATGAAATTTACAAAATCTATAATTCTAACAATTAATTATTTTTAACAGAAACATGACACATATAACTGCGGAACAAAAGGAAATCATGTTAGACTTCATCAAATCCAGGCCAAGGTTATATGCCGGGAAATTTTCGCCAGAATTTACCCGGCAACAATCCCAATCGCTATGGCAGGAATTGGCTACCATATTAAACTCGCACTCGAATGGCGCCAAAAAAGAATGGAGTGCTTGGCGCAAGGTAAGTTATAAATACCTTTAATATAACAGTCCAAGACACTTTTAATTCAGAACTAAACAACTTCTTGTAATATAAAAATATCACTTCTTCTTCTATAAAACATAGAAAAAAACATTTCTCACATTTTTTTTGTTTTCATTGCAGACCTGGATAGATATAAAAAAAAATTGCAAGGCAAAAGCGGCCAGACAAAAGAAATATCAGATGGGTACTGGAGGAGGGCCCTCTCAATCTGATGGTAATAATATGGACGTATTTGAAAGTAATGTAATAGGGCTTATGAGCCCTGTATGTATAGCAGGGAATGTGGAGGTACCTGAGCCAAGCATATCTCTGGATGAATCATTCTCCACTATAATTAGTGAAGATATTGAAAATATAGAGGTATGCTATAATAATACAAAGCAGATATAAAATAAGTGATTGATGTGATCGTTCATAGGTAATCTTTCATTTTGCCGAGTGTATATTGAATGCTTGACAAAAGCACTTTAAATGTTCACTTATTGATATTTCCTGCACGTCACTTGATTAAGCAATAAAAATATGTGGACTTTAACAAGGCACTTGTGTGTTACTGTATATGCATATACACATAAAACCAAAATTATTCAGAGTCACACCCGAACTTTGGGTTCCCTCGAAGGGAACCTGCAGTTTCCGCAGAAATTTCAAGTGATATAAATGTATATTATACATTTATATCACTTGAAATTTCTGCAGGAACTATATTCTAGAGTGCTATGTACTAAGAGTATAAGTCAAAAATGAAAATTTTTTATTAGGACTTTTCAGTCTTTTTTACCACCGATGAAATAACTATTACAACTAAATATGAAAATGGTGACGAAATATGATTAATAAATTAGTAATTAACTATTTTACTTTCTACTTTGGTAATACCCTATTAATTATATAATTCAAAATATAGAAGAATCCCGAAAAATCTTTTTTATGACTTATACTCTTCGTACATAGCACGTTAGGTGCTTTTCCGGGTATGACTCTGTGAATAAATTTGGTTTTTAAAAAACGTGGGTCAAACCCGGAAAACCATAGAAAGTATGTGTATATGTATATACAGTAACACAAGTGCCTTGTTAAAGTCCACATATTTTTATTACTTAATCAAGTGCTTAGTCAAGTGAAGTGCAGTCTTTCATTTTTCTGACTGTATGTATTTAGAATTTAGAAGAATTTTTAAAATTTTAAACTACACAACACATAGAACTGTAATCACAGGATCTTCAGTACAAATATTTACAATAAAAAAAAATATGCAGTAGAACCCTGATTATCTGTGTGCGGATTATCTCTAGTCAACTCTATACGCTGAGAGGGAGACTCATAATGAAAGATTTATTTTTTCTGTTACCTTTTTATGGTAGGTACATATGTATATGTATTATGTATGACAAATAAATGTTCGGATTATCCATGCTTTTCAATTATCCGTGCCACATCCGGTCCTGAGGGAGCACGGATAATCTGGTTCTACTGTGTACACATGTATTATCTACTACTTGACTAGAATCAGCTAATAAATATCTTGTCTTACAGCATGACCAAAATCCATCTACAGCCACACAAGGAGAAGGAGCAACTGTAGAACCAGAGGTTGAAAAAGAGCCGTCAACCTCAGCCAAAAGTAAACGCAAAACAAAAACCCAAAGGCTGAAGGAGTCGATACAAAACCATGCAAAACTCGTTCAAATTGCACGAACCGGTGTAATGGACACAAAAACTTATAGAGAAAAAAAACTACAAAAGATGAGTGAGCACACCGATGCAATTAAAGAATTAACAAGTGTGCTAGCAACAGTTGCTAAGGGGCTCACTAATATTGAGGGGCTCTTAAATGAATTAATCTAAAATTTATATTTTTAATTAAATTTCTAAATTATACAAAGTTTTTTTTTTCTTCTTCCTATCTCAGTCCTAACCCCCTGGGTAGAGTGTAGTAGTTGTCCTGGTATTATGTAAAGTCTACCTCAAAAGTCTTGTTGTTATTTCTTTTAATACCTGGTTGCTTGTGGAAGTTTAGTTTGCTGATTGCCATTCGTGTTTCAACACAGGTATGGAATTTCTCGACTCGGACAATAGCAGCCCGCTCAGCTGAATATTAATGACTCTCTTAGATACTTTGTCTGACTTTATATGTTATCAGTTTGTTCTCAAGGTCTCTGTGTAGTTTTTAACTTTGATAGTGAGATTGTTTACCAGCTTTGCACCTTTGTTTTATTTCTTTGTTGAGGTTTCTTAAAGTAACATTTTCTCTTTCTGTAGGTACACAACATTGACGAAGATTTCTTGTATTCTTACAACTTTACATGGTTTGTCTGTTATTCAGTATTTTATTGGTTGCTGTTGTTGTTTTTAGATATAATATCCAAAAACTAGACCTTTGCAGAATAAATAAATAACCAACAAATTAAATTCATATTTATTTTCTTTAAAATCTAGTTTATTTTAAATTATTTTCTTATACAGCAGGATAAAATAATACAAAATATAACAAATCATATTAAAACAAATAATAAAATTATTTTTTTCAATTTAATTGTGGCTTATTTCATATCTATATAGTTAATTATAAAAATGCCAAAAGGAAATAGTTCATAACATTAAAATAAGATAAAAAACATAAACGGAAATCACCTAAATTAAAATAATTTTTTATATGTTGTCTATAAATATTCTCAGAAGCACACAGGCACATATAAAAGTGGATGAAACAGTGTTAATCTACTCCATAATCCATCAAACAAAATGCTGTACGATAAAACTAGAATAGAACCTATTAATAAGAGACTCAATAAGTTGTTTAAATATTTCTCTATTAATGACAAGAACAAAGATTTGATCGAGTCCCATATTATGAAGATACTAGAGGACAGTAACTGTAGATATCCAGGGAGAACTCTATTCGAAAAAATCTGCTACATATATTATTAAGGCAATAAACAATTCTGCCCATCTGATTGATTTAACTAAATTATTACTTGATATGTTTCAATTATATACGTTGAAACTATAAAAGTTTAGGAAGTTAAGAATAATGTGAGATTACAAATTAAGGGATTAATTTGAGATTGAACAAAGCTGCTGGCAGCTAAGGTATATAGCTGTTCCATTATATCTTTGCACAAACATCATGATTCATTTGCAAACAAGTTAAATCATATATTAAGTGAAACAGATGTTGATATGTAATATCATTGATATGTACTGTCAATGTAATAATTAGGAAATGGCTATTATTGGTGCACATATTTTATAGTTATATTGTGCATTTATATGTTACAATATATTTAACACAATATAACTTTATAAAATAAACACAATACAAGTTATAAATTCAAATAAACACAACAATTGGTGCTAATGTCACTGTCACTGAAAATTATAATCATCAAAATTCATAGTAAACAAGGACATGCCATATTGTTTATCCTCGTTTAAATTATTGTGGTTTCTATGAACAAGCAGTTTAATTTTGCGATACTAGTTTCTGTGAGAACAAAGATACCTAGTTTAAAAAATAATTCGTGAATAATTTTATGCATGTTCAAAGACAGAATGGAAGGACTATATCTGACCAAGTACATATTGCATTTTTATACAGTGATGAGTGCGCTAATAACTGGTAAAATAGCACAAAAGATGGAAAACGTATTAATTTGTGAGATAAAAAGAAATGGAACTAGTCGAGTTGGGAAATTTAACGATATTAACCTTTAGACGTATCGCACAAGTTTAGCAGACTACTGTTACATTGACAGTTTTACATACTCCTGAACATAGTTGACATACTCCTCTGATACGTGAAAAGGAGGGAAATAATGAATATAATGTAAATTTAAAGGTTAATATCGCTAAATTTCCCAGCTCCTACTAGTTTATTTCTTTTTATTTCACAACTTAATAGGTTTTCTGTCTTTCGTGCTATTTTGCCGGTTATTAAGGTGCTCATCACTGTATATTAAAATGATTATTTATTATGTTCTGCTGTAAGCGTCTGGCAGCTGCTAAATCAGGATTGGCTGTTGGTCGTATATTAACAACATTACCAGCAGCATACATGCCATAATCTGGCTCTACAGGATGAAGTTCTTCTGGTATTGGTACGTTGTTCTCTATACACATATTGTGTAAAATGCAACAAGCATTTACAATTTTTCCGCTCAGTGTGGGATGATAGTGCATAGTCCTATATCTTAAGAGGCACCTGAATCGATTTTTTAAGACTCCATTACAACGTTCAATCAGAGACCGGATAGAACACAACCTATCATTGAACAATTGCTCTCCCGGATTCACTGGATTTGGTAAAGGTGTCAAAAGCCACGGACGTGTGGGATATCCTAAAAAAATTATACTAAGAATCTGCTGATTATCACTATAGTTTGTTTTTAAACCAAGAGGCGTGATTCAAATTTACCGTGCTGTAATGCTTGTTTGTAATTATTCCAACCGCAGTCAAATTTACTCCACTATTATAAAATTTTGACACTAATGACATTTATCAAGTTTTGACACTATTGGCATTTCATAGGTTAATTCAGTTATATCAGTGATTTTTTTGTGTTTTCTGTTATTTCTTTAATTTTTAGTCTGATTTGGTATAAAAAGCAGTTGTTTTTAGAACTCTTCAGCAACATATTAATATAATATTTATCGATTACTGTTGAGGGCCGACATGATCAATAAAAAAAGATGTATTTGGTTATTTTTCTAGTGACTTTTTTGAGTGTGAATCTGTCTTTTTAGTTTACTCCTCCTGGTTAAAAAATAAACCATAATAGTCTTCACTCATGTTTGTATCACAGTCATTATGCCTTACCTGAATCTCCTAATAAAAAAAACACATTAGCAGGATTTCTACGGTAACAATTCTCCATATATGTAGAGATAGGAGATTGTGCCCATATGAATGCATCATGGGATGATCCAGGAAATCTTGAATTCACATTAAGAATTTTCAAGTCATGATCACAAACCTGAAATATATTGAATGTGTATCAGAAGATTTACAGATATCCTGTATTTAGTACACAGAATTTGCTTTGCCGAGACACAACGGTCTAGTGACATTGGTAATTTCTTTTTTGGGAAATTAGATTGGTAGATGTGACTGGAAATTACTACACAACCAAACATATCTGCTGATAGCCAATAGTAAACAGAATAAATAACATAAACCTTACGCCAATCAACAATTATTTATTTACATCATTTATAATATATTAATAAAAAATGTGAATATTATTTATTGCAACAAATAAAAATATTTTATAGAACAAAATTCCACGAAATTTTATGAGTTTAGTATACACTCCCATTATTTCCAATAATTCTTCTTTTTTTAGTGAAAGAATAAGTTGATTTGAGCAATTAATAGTGTGAGGTAGAAATTTTAGTGCTGTATGTTTCCTATTACGAATGTGTCAAAGTGAATCTTGGCAAAGCGAATTCAGTATAGAAGATGCCTAGTTTATAGCCATGGTTTCTATTATTTCACAAATATTTGTAATTATTAGATAGACACTGACAAACTTTAGATAAAACACTTTATACAGCGTGTCTACTTAAGTTGGAAACATATGAAAAAATTTATTAATTAATAATTTTACGAAAAAAGTTATTCTTTATAAAAAGTTCTGCACCCCCCAAAACCTAAGATTCAATGATCAGATATCAAATTTTCTCAATATTATACGAGGTATGTCAAAAAATATGAATTTCGGTATTAAGTAAAGGGTAAAGTACCTTTATTTATCTCAATATCGAAAATTCTTATGATAAATAAGAATGTTTAGAATTAAAAACTAAGATCAAATATGCAATTATATGCTTCTAATTGAAAAAAAAAACATGGCTTTTAATTATTACAAATATGATAACTCGTTTATTATTCATTTTATGAAAAAAAGTTATTCTTCATAAAAAGCTTTGCATGGTATAAAATCTAACACACAACCATAATATATCAACTTTATTAATTTTATACGAGGTGTGTCAAAAAATATGAAATTCGCTCAAGATCACAGAACCTTTATATTTCACAATATTTCAATTAGAAGGATGTAATTGCACATTGAAACATAGTTTTTAATTCTAAACAACTTTTTTAATAACCGTTTTCAATACTGTGAAAAATAAAGGTACTAATAAAATGTGATATCTGATGGTTGCATCTTACGTCTTAGGACATACAGAGCTTTTTATAAAGAATAGCTTTTTTGTAAAAGTAATAATAAAAGAGTTATCATATGTGTAATAAATAAAAACGAAGTTAGTATCAATAAATTTGAGAACAATTTGGAAAATATTTTTTTTTCAATTAGAAGCATGTAATTGCATATTTGATCTTAGTTTATATTTTAAAACAACTTTTCATAATAAGAATTTTCGATATTGAGAGAAATAAAGGTACTTTAATCTTGAACGAAGTTCATATTTTTGACATACCTCGTATAATATTGACAAAATTTGATATAATCTGATGATTGAATCTTAGGCTTTAGAGCATGCAGAACTTTTTATAAAGAATAACTTTTTTCGTAAAATGAATAACAAAAAAGTTTCCCATATGTTTCCAACTTAAGTAGACACTGTATAATTAATGGTAGATTTACATACCAGTTGCACATTTAAGGAGTGGTAATTTTTCCTATTAACATAGATGTGTTCTGGATGGTTTGGATCCTTTGGAGCCACTATTGCTACATGCGTGCAATCAATAATGCCCAAAATTCCAGGAAATCCATATAGATCAAAGAACCTATAAGCAAAACAATTCTATAAAAACTTAACAAAATCAAAATGCTTTTAGAATGCTTATTGAGTTTTCATAAGAAAGATAATTGTTAATCACCTTGTACGAAGAGCTTCTCTTTCATGTTGCGTTCTGGGAAATTTTACTTTATGATTTAAAATCTCAGGCCTGTTCAGAGCATTTGTCACTTCCACTATAGCTCTACTTGTTGACGCCTGACTTATAGAAATGTAGTGGTTAGTGCCAGTTATTTCCTGATGGCTTCCACTAGCATAAAATCTCAATGCAGCTAAAACCTAAAAGAGACAGCAATTAAAAATAGTCAATTGTTGCATATGGTTTAAAAACATGATTATCCCTCTTTCTAAATCAATAAAGAGAAATATATCGTTATTGCAGAAACATGACACATAACAACATTATTGTAGAAGGATCAAACCAAATTTATGATTAAATTATAACTATGATAAATTAATGAGTTCTAGCAATAGCTATATAGCTACTAACTGCTCATTTACTTACCCTTGTCGTTATAGAAAGTGCAGATCCTCTCGATTGTGGCAACATAAATGGTGATACCATTTCCACAAGTTCTTGTACCATACCTTTGGACAGTCTAAAAACTTGTACAAATTTGCGATCGGACAACAAAAATGGGTCCGTTGGTTGGAGGACATCCCGACCAATTTGAAGATCTTCAACTGCCTCCAAAATATCATTTAACATAAGATCATTCCAATAGAGCATATTATTTAGATCCATCTTTACTATCCCTTAACAAAAACAAAACACTTCTCTCCGCTTTTCTAAGGTTATGTATTGTTATTTTCGCTCCCATTTTCAATTTCTCTTACATACTACCAGTAGAAATTATTACTCCCTTAGGGAGTGACATTTCTCTCGTAGATCGAGAGAATTTTTTTCAAGAATACAGCATTTTCGGTTTTAGGGAGCCACGCCTACTTTTACGTCACTTTCTCTTACCATTTCTACTCCCTGAAATTCAAGAATACGGGGGTGTCGGTTTGGCTTCACTTTTGGTCATAGGATTACTCGTCCTCTCTCTTTCCTTGTCTAAGATATCGACAAATGGAATTTTATAGGTTATTTTTATATTTACAAAAATATTTCATGTCATTTGTCAAAATAAAAGATTCTTTAACTGCGTTTGCAATACCACTCTTTTAGACCCGTCCTGTATTTGTCCTTTATTAAAGTATCCTGTAATAAAGGATCCTTTATTTGCCGGTGGCAATAACTCTCTAATCAACTTTACTTAAACTTGACTGACAATCTATTTTATATTTTTCTTGACATTACTTCAGAACTGTCTATACTGTCAATACATAAATTAACAACCATAGAACAACGTCCACTTTTAATGTTGAATATTCTAACATTCTTACCAAAAAAAGTTAAAGACAGTTTTACATTATGCTATTTTCATGCTAGGCAAGAGCCATGCAAGACAGATCACACTACTGCGCATGCCCACGCGCTATTTCCATGCAATTCCTGTGCTAGACGAAAAATTAAAACATGTTCTATTTTTCATGCTATTTTGATGCAAGTCCTGTCAAAATTCATGTTGCCAATATGACAAAATTTATAGTTTAGAAAAAACTTAACCTTATTGTGTAAGTTTAAATGGTATTTATTGGATGTAATAATTTGTGGTTTATATTTGAATATATTTAATGATGGACTGAAGTTTTTAAGTGAAATATCTAAAGTTAATATTTTGATATATTTCTTCTATTGGCAACAATGAAAGTGGTATCTAAAATTGCACAGAAATAGCTCCGATGTAAAAAGGTCAGGGTAGGCAAGAGATATGCCATGCAAGACGGACTTGCATAGCATGAGACTTGCGTAGCCTTGATGTAAAGCTGCTTTTTACGCATATCGATTATAAAATTTCTGATTACTTTTCGAAAATGACTATCACTCACAAAAAAACAATGAAAAATATTGTTTTACTTGACTGTAGCGGGTTAGTTTTAATTTAACAATTTTAGGGACCTACATTTTTAGGACCTTGGTAATGTCCGATTGAAAATTATTTTAAAGAAAATCGGCATCGCCGCGCTGAAAACTCCCATAAGGATTGTATTGCCGTATGTTCGTGTACTGTAAAGTCAAGGTGGGACAGACAATGATACAAACCAAAGACATATGATGTAGATATAAAGGCTGTATGACACTATGCATTTTCTTGTATCATTTCTAATATCGTTTCTGATATCGTTTCTTGTATACATTTTCTTGTATCATTTCTTGTATGTACATTTGTGCCCTGTATGACACTATGCAAGTTCTTGTATCGAAAACTGTATGAAATTCGGCACGTGATTGGTCGAAATTTTGTTTGTCACCCTGTCACCTTACATTGGTATGGTAGTACTGCGTCTACAGCTGATTTTAAGGATTTTATAAAATTTATAAACTTTTAAAAACAAATATTTTATTGTTATAATAACTAGAATTTTTACGTTGACTGTTGATTATTTGTGTTTTTTATTTTGTTTTGATATTTGTGCTAAAATATTTGCATTATAATTATCTTCAGTTTGATCCAAATTGGAACTATTGTATTTTCCTCTATTAAAAAATTATGCAATATGAAACCCAAAGTTATTCTAAATATATGGTTATTAGTAGAACAGTAGTCCATACCAAACGGTATATTAAGTATCAATAAAACATTTATAAATAATACCTACAAAACACAAATAAATTTATCAAGACATAAATCATATGATCTCATTTTCAGCCGCCATTATGAGATTTAGAAGTTTTACCAGCAGGTTTTACGTTTTTGCTCTTTGCGCAGAAATTGGCGCAGTTATTGTACAAGAATCTGTGCCTGACACAAATTCTTGTATCGTTTCTGATATCGTTTCTTGTATCTGTGTATGACACTATACATTTTTTTGACATATCAGAAACGATATTAGAAATGATACAAGAAAATGCCTTAAGGTCTGTTCCTTTGTTTTAAGTGTAACACTAGTTCTTGAAAAGTGTAAGAAAAGTGTAAAAGTGTTACACTTTCTTGTTTCTTTGTCTTTCTAGTGTTTACACTTTTTTTCACGATACACTCAACTTCTGTCGTAGAACGCGTACAACTCGTTTCTTTGAAATGCTGTAGGAAAAAAAGTGTAACTACTGGCTGTGAGTTTCGACGGTAGCGCTATCTCGCGGTTTGAAACTTATACTTTTCTGATAAAATTTATGTATGTGAAATATACAAAACGAGAAAAATAGATACTTATCTAGAAAGACACAAATTATGAACTGAAATATTATTGTAACCTGATTACTAAACGAATACACAGAATTAATAGTAAAATTAATTATATTTTTTTATTTTATTCATTATAATTTTAATATTTAATATATAAGTTCGTGAGACTGGATGACTGCTTACGCAAGAGACCATTGAGAAAAAGAATAAGTTTATATGAATTATTTAACATTTTAAAGGTTACCACTGTTTATTTTTGTGTGCTTACTGCTTTGCTTATTAAAATTTGTAATTTGTATGAATTGTAATTTGTTTGAATTCTATCAAAATGGATATTAAACATTATACTGGATTCAGTCTTATTTCCCATGATATCCAATTTCAATCAGCAACACCAAAAAAGGAAAGGATTTAGTTGATGCAGGACATGTACGCAATGTTTCCGAATATAAAAACTGCATCCAGTACTGTTATATTCAATATTTTTACATGAATCAATACAACAGCTGCAATATCTTGTTTTCTTTTTTGAAAAATCCATATTACCCGCCATTTCAGTTTGTGAAGTTTATCAAATGCACAAAACAAAACTGCCAACTGTGCCAACTGCCACTAACACAGCGTTGCCACATTTTATTTAGGAAATCTTAGCTTACTAAAATCTACTTATCAAAAACTAAAATATACTATAAAACTTTATTAATATATTTGTATATAATTTATGACTTTTTATAATAAAAATAACAGCTGACTAACTAGAAATTTTTTTTATTTAGCTAATGCCTCGACAACTAATGGGCATTGGCATGGTGATGGTACAGTGGATTTTACCAATTAGGTAGCTAGTGTTAAGTCGACATTACATTACATGATTTATCATGTGATTTGTCATATGATTTGGTCATGGAGTAAAATTTACATGTTTACACTGTGTGATTTGTTATATGATTTTGCCATAAGCATTGTGTTTTATCATAAGCATTGTCATGCGGCTGGTCATGGGCAAAATCATATGATAAATCACGTGATAAATCATGTAGTGTAAAGTCGACTTTATGTGTAGTGTGTGTGTTGAGTAAGTGTCTTGTTACTTTGCAAAGTCGATGTCATTGTCTTTGCAGAGACGCTAATTGTATCCGAACGTCTGCGGTCCCTCCGGTGGGTACCGATCCCACAAGGATAGAAACTATTTTCATTTATTAATTTATAATAAACGAAAGATTCCCTACCCTGGTGAGATTCAAACTCACGACCATTCGGACCTTTCGATCCAAAGGTAGGCGCTCTTACCACTGAGCCACAGAGGGAGTTTAACTAGAAATTAATATGACTGTAAACAAAAACCAAACTTTTTTATATTTTAACTGGGGAACAAAATGACCAACTATAATTAATTTTTATCAGTTTTATATTTAATATTTGTATATAATATTTTGTCATCCACTGATTTTAACATCTGCATATCTGGATCACATTCTTCAAACAATTATTTCGCATTTTACATTAGAAACACGCAAACACAACATTTGTTGTTTTGCAAAGTTACATATATTATAATTAGGCTCGGTCTTTTCACCTCCGAATAAATATTTATTAGGAAGTTTATCCGGCAGATTACATGTAAATCTGTCAAATAGACCTCCGAATAACTTTTATTCGGAGGTGAAAAGACCGGGCCTTAGATATTTTAGTTTTCCATCGTTAGCTTCTAACAGGCTCACCGACCACCGAATACCAGAACTCTTCAATAACACCTGAAATAAGTACTGATTGCACTGCTACTTGAAATCTGCAAATTTGTTACACCAGAATCCAGTTTCATTTCTGTTTAATATTCATCATCTACGTCCTGGGGCTAGATTCCGTGCACTGTAGATATCTACACTTCGCTTTCTATCGATGTCAATTGTCGTGAACATATTTGAATTTTTAGCTTTAATGAATTATTTTCTAGTTTTGCTAGTTGATGCTGAAGTGACACTTGTAAAACAAGAAAATATTTTAATTAAAACTAAAAATTCAAATATATTGACATTGATAGAAAGCGGTCGGCGGTGTTAGAGATTGTACACAGAATCCCACCCCTGAATCTTATTTTCGGTAATGATATTGGGAAATTGTAACAAGATGAGTTTTGTTTTATTTTTTGAGAAAAAATTAAAAATACAGCATACTTACAGTACTTTTTTTGAAATGCTATTTTCCAAAGTTTATAAAATTTCTTACGCTCGATATTTATATTAATAAAGTTAAAGTGGACTTTAAATTTAAAGTTTTCTTTAACTGTAACAATTGCTTTTTTTAAGGTAACACACACTTTAACTTTATTATGAAATCGAGCGTTAGTCAAAATTCTAAATGCTCAGTAAATAATAACAACAATTAGGTACTTGTATTGAAAACAACATATTTTGTAATTTGAAAAAAAAAACAACATATTTGCAACATAGATAACAAAACAACATGCTTTGTTACGTATTTTAAAAAACTCTCCATCATGCATGCTCCATGAGAAAAGAAAATATAAAACTAATTTCATCCTTATTGTGTCTCAGATGGCGTAGCTACTTTTGCTATAACTACTCAATGCTTTGCTACTCTACCTACTTACATACAATTTGTATTGTTTTATCAAAAAACAAGCATTTACATACTCTGCAAATTGTATATTTTTTCTTTGCATTTTCATATGAAAAAACCGCGGTATTTATCTTGAAGTTTTTTTGAACAAGGTGCAATACTTAGGTAATATTATTATTAATAAAACAAAGTATATTAAAATACAATGTTAAAAACTTTAATAATATTAGCAATATTTAAAAACTTCAATATATTATATTATAGTATACATATTATGAATCAGTCGAAACGATTATATTTAAATTTGGTAAATTATAACTCCAATCGACCAGAGCACGATCACACAACCCAAAACACAAGTACGCAAATATGGTTGTGTGAAGCGTGGCTCGAAGCCGTGCAATTTACGAGACTCACTCGATCTGTAGATCCTTGTGTCCTCATCTCGCCAATTAATGATTCTTTTGAGAAAGGTAAATTTCCAGAGTACCTAAAGACAGCTATCATTATTCCTCTTCATAAGGGTGGTGAAAAATCTAATTCCTGCAAGTATATACCTATTGCATTACTACCGGTACTCCAAAATTATTGAGAGACTCATAAAAGCATGACTTATGTCCTTTCTTGTTGAAAACAACATTTTATTACAAAAGTTCGGCTTTTTAAATAATAAATGTACTGCTGATGCCATGTTTTCTGTACTACATGAGGTTTATCAAGCACTGAGCAATAATCTTCACACTGCCACTGTTTTTTGTGACTATGCCAAAGCTTTTGATTGTGTAAATCATGAAATTTTGATAAAAATAACTAAATTTCTATGGAATTCGAAGAATTTCTTTGAATTGGTTTCAATCTTACTTGGATAGTTGGAAACAACTGGTTAGAGCAAATAATACAGACTCTAGTTTCCAAAATATTGTATGTGGGGTCCTCTACAAACCACAAGGTTCAGTATCAGGTCCTCTACTTTTCCTTACGTTTATTAATGACATCCCTAGTTTAAAAATTAATGGAAAAAATTTTCTTTTTGCTGATGATACCAGTATTACTTGGAGCAACTCAAATATTGCTACTATACCTTCTGATCTACTCACGATAAAAACCTGGTCCGATTCTAATTTACCTTTTTTTAACATAAAACAGTAGCATTATCCTATACAGGAGCTCGTCAATCTTTACCTCTTAACACATTCACAGACACAACTGCATATGAAGCCACTTACTCCATAAGATGTGTCTACATCTAAAGTGTGTCTGTGAATGTGTTAATAACAGCCAGATCAGTATCGTTGATTCTGTAAAGTTTCTTGGTATTTTTTTTAGATAGCAATCTTAAGGGTTAAAAGGGTCTAAAGGGATAAACATTCACTGAAAGCGATATTATCTTTAATACCCGTGGTGCCTTTAACATTTAATGTCTGACTAAATTATTCTTTATAGGCAAAAAAATTTAAGGAATTTTGAATTAATTAGTTTTTAAATAAGTACATTTACCAGCAACAGTTGTAACGTAATTGTGTCAACTCGACAGTATTTAACTAGTTATTTGAATTTAATACCCTAGCTAGGGCATTATTTTTCAAAATAAATATTGAAAAATAACGCTCTAGGGCATTATAATATAACTGACTTCGAAATCATGTACAGTGGAACCTCGATTATCCGTCTCTCCATTAACCATCACCTCTGTTAACCGTCAGGGTACATACAGAAGTTGAATTGAGTTATACATTAGCAATCATTTAAATGCAAAAAAATAAAAAAAAAGGTAATTTGATTTGTGATGAGGACACAAACGGCTATCCATTGCTGACAGATAAAGAACTCATTGAAATGGCAACAAAGGCGGACCAAACCTATTCGGAAGCTGACACAGTAGCTATATTGATGCTTGGACACAAGGAAGCTTGACTGTAGCTATATTGATGAACCTATTGTAACTGACAAAGATTTGCGTAAATAATCTAGAGAAGCTGCATCGCATATGCAATAATTCATCGAGTGGTATTCTCAACAAGAAGAAGCCAATAAAGTAGATTGCATGATCTTATGCCTTATGCCGATTAAGAAATTCAGCCGTCGCAAAATATGAAGCAGCAGTAAAACAAACACAAATTTCAAACAAACCATACAAATGAAATTTGAGAGTTGTACTATGAATTTTTATTTTTTTTAATGTTCTGTTAACCGTCTTTTCGATTATCCGTCATACCCTTGGTCCGGTGCCCTGACAGATAATCGAGGTTCTACTGTAATAATATTAATGTCCCACTGGTATATTATTTGACAAATAATGACATGATTTTGAAGTCAGTTTGATAAATAATGACATGATTTCGAAGTCAGTTAAGTATGATATAATGCCCTAGGCTCTAGGGCATTATTTTGAAAAATTACGCTCTAGGGTATTAAATTTAAATAACTAGTTAAATATTGTCAAGTTGACAAATAACAACCCAAGTAAAACTATGGTTACCACAATTACGTTACGACTATTGCTGGTAAATGTACTTATTTGAAAACTAATTAATTCAAAATTCCTTCAATTTTTTGCCTATAAAAAATAATTTAGTCGGACATTAAATGTTGAAGGCACCACGGGTATTAACGATAATATCGCTTTCAGTCAACTTATATCCCTCAGGCCAAAGGCCCTCGGTATATACACCATTGACCTCAAGTGTTATTATCCTTATAATACCCTTGGTACCTTAACTATAATCTCACAATCAGTCCATAGAAGGTGTCAAACAAATAAAATATTTGGGAATCATACTTGATAATTTATTAACAATTAAACGATTACTTTATTGATTACAGTTAATTTATTTAATGGAAATTAAGGTAATAATAATAATAATGTTTATTCAAAAATAATCAAATATAAAATCTTCCTGAGACTAAAAGCATATTTAAGTGTATAATTAATAAGAATTAACATAGGAAGCCACAAGGAAATAAATCTGCACGTAGCTATAGCCCAAAGTAACTCCTGTTATTTATCCAAATCTTTACTAGTCAAACACATTTGTTTTGAAATTCCAGCAGTTTCTTCTTTTTATACCTTTTAAATATCTGGTGGTTGTTCCTAAAACAAAGACATAAATAAAAATTCTACATTGTGTACCATAAAAAAATCATAAAAATGTGGAAAGTATCACAAGAATAAAGAAAAGTCCCAGATATAAAATTCACTATTAAAATAAAAATAGTAAATAATTATTTATATCTGACACTTTTCTTATTGGAACTTCTTTCTGGTAACATCCTTAATCTCTGACTTTTACAATTTATAAGACAAGAGATGATGAATAAAGAAAGGGAAAAGGACTCTGCAGTATACAGTTACATTCTGCTTTCATTAATCTAGAAAAAAGATCAGAAAGATAATTCAAAGTCCGAAATTGTAAAAGTCAAAAAGAGATTAAGGATGTACCAGAAAGGGGTTCCAATAAGAAAAGTTTCAGATTTAAATAATTATTTACTATTTTAATAGTGAATTTTGTATCTGGGACTTTTCTCTTTTCTTTAAGAGATATCGCTGAAGCATCCTAATAGTAGATAACTATTTTTGAAATTCCACTTAAATAGACAATTTGATTTCGTTTTGATTCAGAGGTGTGCAGGCAGCTCCGCTGGGGACGCCGTAAGGCAGAAACAACTGTCTGGAGATTGTGTATCGCCTCTGGATCGAAAGGAAACATAAACTGTCTCTTCACTATCACAAGAGTATTTTAATATTTTTATTGAATAAAAGTAGTCAAAAAAAAAAGGACTAGTTGGTGGAGCGAAGAGATAAAAATAGCTGTGAAAGAAAAGGAAGTACCATGGAGAGCTTATCTAGAAAATAACAGTTAATAAGCAAGGAAGCTTGTGAAAGAAAAAGTTAAAAAAGCTAAATTGGAACAGTGGGAGAGATTTGGAGAAAAGATGGAGCAAGACAGTAGTAGGACAAACCAAAAATTGTTCTATTAAGGTCTGAAAAAATGAGAGGTAAATCAGGTAGTACTGTCGTGCAAATAAAAAAAAATAAAATGGAGAAACACTTACCCAACCACAAGATATAGTTAATAGATGGAGTAAATATTATAAAGAGTTGAGTAATGAAATAACAATGGAAGAATTAACGGAAGCCATTGCAAAAATGAAAAATGGTAAAGTGGCAGGAATAGATAATATCAAAACACGATTGTTGAAATATATGGGGGAATCTGCATTACACTACTTACACAAATTACTGATATCAATTTGGAAACAGAAACGCATCCCAGAAGATTGGGCAACAGCAGTAATGGCTCTTCTGGTAAAGAAGGGAGGTAAAAAAGTAATGTTCAAATTATCGAGGTATTTTCATGCTAAGTGTACTGGCTAAGATTTATGAATGAACACTGGAGATGAGACTGAGAAAGAAAGTGGAACATCAACTAGACGATGCACAAAAAGGTTTCTGACCGGGCACAGTGTCCAAGATCATATCTTTACTATAAGACAATGGAAAAAGCCTTTGACAAGGTACCCGGACATCACATTTGGAAAGGGCTTGAACTGTTCGATGTTGGAGGAGAACTAATTGATGCAAGTAAAATTTATGTACTGGAACATTGTGCGAGCATTAAACTGTGAATCAAACAAATTTGCTAATACACAAGGAGTAAGGCAAGGTGGAGTTTTAAGCTCACTGCTATTCATTATATTATATATATGAATGAACCAATAAAAAAAATGCAGTAGAGTCCCGAAAATTAGATTTAGGTTACCATTGATTAAAAAGTATAACTCTGAGTAAATGTGTATCTGCAGATGACATTGTATTGATACCAAGTTCAGAGAAATCTTTACAAAGCAACCTAAATTTATAGACGAGAGAACTTGCAGACAAAGGAATGAAAATAAAATTAGAAAAGACTAAAACTTTACTTATTTCCAAGACACTGAGAGAAATCCATATAAACCTAGATGGAAATTTAGTAGAACATATGAATGATTTTGAATATTTATAAACTATAATAGACAAAAAAAGCAAAAAAAAATGAACAACAGAATTGCTAAAACATCACGATTATATCACTCCCTCACTACAGGTTTCATTAGCAAAAGAGAAATTAGTGAGAAGACAAAAGGGACAGTATATTATATACCTCCCTTCTCTGCTTCATGGAAGTGAAACATGGCTGGCTTTCCTAATAATTAAGCTTGAATTATCACATCTTTATTATTATTGTAGACATTTAAAATCCTTATTAATTGAATTACATTAAACTTACCACTTATAAAATGTTTACTTTTCATATTTTAATTTTAGTTCCCTTATATCTGTTCTTCTTGTGGCTTTTATCCAGTGGCGGCTCGTGACATCTGCTATAGGGTGTGCTGCATGAACCACGGCCAATATAAAATAATAGAAATAGAATAACATACGAAAACAAAAACAATAAAATTAGCTTTAATACTAATTAATAGTAACTAATAACGACATGCTGTAAAAATCTGATTAACTTACATTTATTGCATTTTTCTAAATTGGAAATTAATACGCCGGTCCTTTTTTGTCGCAAACTTTTCGATTACTTTATCGTTAAAGTTCGGTATTGAAGCGATGAACTTTTTTTCTATCGAGAGTGTGGAAAGGGCTGTTAATCTGTCTTCGCGCATTGAATTTCTTAAAAATGTTTTGATCCGTTTTCAAGTTGAAAAACTACGTTCAGCTTCTGCTGTGGTCATTGGCGTAGTCACCAGAATTTGTATCAACTTTTTGGTTTCTGTTAATGTGTCCTCTAAATTATTAGAAATTATAAATTTTAGTAAAGGCACTGCACCTTTTAATGTTCTACACTCGATATTGGAATACAAAACTGACAGTTCTGTTCGCAAACGGTTTTTATCAAAGAAGTTATAAGCTGTACAAGTTAAATCCAATTCATTTTCAGGAAACTTATTATTATATTTTTCGAAATGTTCTGAAGATAAAAGTGTTGCGGCAACTAGATGATTTGTATATGCAAACCGTTCTTTTGCATTGTTTATAATAACATCACAAACTTCTAGACAGGCAATACGGTGATCCTGTTGGCTGTTATTTGGGCGTTTCCTTTTTTGGACACTAGGCGCCGCATTTAAATTTGAAGCTTGATGTATGATAGGGTCTATTTTATTTCGGACATTGTTAATACTTTGCTCAAAAACATGTATAGCTTTCTGTGCTTCGGTTGGGTCCATGTTCTTTTTTTGAAGATTATTGTACAAAACGTCAACATGTGGCATAATATAATGAAAAACAGTCAGCCAGAAAGTAAAATTTTGATCTTCCAGAATACGTCTAAGTCCTCTTGCTTCCTTGGAAGTAATAGCATTTGACTCTTCTTCTAGTTGCTCCATACACTCAATAATAAAGTCTCTATATTCGTAAACGACATTTACTGTACGAATATTGAAATTCCAGCGTGTAGGGATTGAACGAGGAATATTTTTTCCAACTATTTGATTTAAGACAGCTATTCTTTGAGGTGAATGACTAAAAAATCCAGGTATATCATGTAAATCTCCAAAAAATACGCGTACTTGGGAATTAATAGAACATGCTCTTGACATTATTAGATTCAATTGATGGGCGTAACAGTGCACAAAATGAGCAGTTTCATATTTTCTCTTAATTATTGTTTGCACTCCGCCATGTATCCCACTCATAACAGCTGCTCCGTCATAACTTTGTGCAATGAGCTTATTTTTGTTATTCTTTAATATTGGGTCTAAAACATTCAAAATTGTGTTAGCTAAGGTTTCAGCATCATGTTTTTCTGGAAGCAAAAAAGTCCAAAACCTTTCAACTGGAGCACCGTTTTTTACATAACGAAAAACAATGACCATTTGAAATTTCATAGAAACATCCGTTGTCTCATCAGCTATCACTGCTAAAAATGGGGCTTCATTGATTTCGTTTAAAATCTCCTCAGCGTATACTTCTAGCATGCAATCCAAAATATCATTTTGTATTGTTTTTGAGGTACCTTTGAAAATTGTCGCATTTGTAAGGTGTTCACTAAGTGTTTTATCAAGTTCAGCAGAAAAATTCACTAAACCACGAAAAATTCCAGGGTTATCTGATGTTTCAGATTCATCGTGTCCTCGTAAGGCGAGCTCAAAAGCCCCACAGAATTTTATACAGTCAATTATTTTTGACAAAACATACCTGTTTTTCGTCACCTCTTCATTGTGTTTTTGTATATTTATCCAATAAGCAGAGTCAAGTTGGGCCTGTATATTAAGTTTCCCAAATAATGCAAATCGCATTTCATTGTTCATATGAGTTTGCGTGTTTTCATGCTTCTTTATTTTTTCACTTAAATGCACTAGATCCCGCACTCCTGTCTCGCGCCACAATTTTTCCTCTTTATCTGCGCCGAATAATGCACACGGAAAACAGAAAAAAGCATTTTTTTCGGAACATCCACAAATCCACTGATTTCGTAGATACATGTCTTTATTAAATTTACGCGTATATGTTTTTCCACGGCTTTTACCGGACACTTCAATATTAAGATCAGGCATAGGACGGCCACGTTCTTTTATAATCAACTGTTGTTGATAGTGAAGTTTTTGAAATTTATTTACACCTAATTTAAATTGAAACTCCATTGTTTTAAACACGCTCGAACAAAACAAATTAAACAAAATTGTAACCTAAGAATTTCTAAACACGGCACAGATGCAACGGTCACGAATAACTGTCGTGAATTGCAGCTCGCAAACACATTTCCGAGGCCGTTAATCAGCCGATTGCCGAAGCACATCGGCTAAGATCGCCGTTTGCCTAATAAATGCATTTTACCGCTGCCAGTGTTTCGGTTGTTATCGACGCGGCTTCACTGGAGCAGCAAATACGTAAAAAGATTGCTTCACTGGAGCACCAAATACGTAAAAAAATTATACGGTTTCACTAGAGGAGTAAATACGTAAAAAAAATAATATTAATCATCGTTGTTGGTGAATTATTATTAACAGTTGATGTTTAATATGATAATATGGCAGATTTGAAATAAAACTATATTAATTATTCTTTAATAATTAAGATTTGCTATGGTTGTTTGGTAGTTCTGCAGCTCAGCAGCACATAAAGAAAAGCCGCCACTGCTTTTATCCATTGTCCCCGGCTTTGTTTGGATAATTCATTTAAATGTATTGCATGGGGAGCCTTGGGAACAGTACAAAATAAGACTTTTCCCTGTCTGCCCTACTCCCACAATTTACAACAATACAAGTTACATGTATAAGCTTCCCAAGAAAGAAAAACTGATAACTGCTATGGACTAATTCAGTTCTGTAGGCGATAAACTACTTTATATTTGATTTGCTATCACAATTTCGCTGCACAATCGACAATAAAAACAAACAGGATATTCTTCTTCTTCTTCTTCCTTTATTGGGTTATATCCCTCGGGATAATTCGCCCAGCTTACACCAGGGAAATACTCTTGTCTTGCTCTGGGCAGTCGAATATTTCCAAATATATATGTTAAAGCCTCAATTTTTTTTTTAAATATATATTAGCAGGAACATCTTCGTATAGGGCCAGACAGTCCCTACAGGAAAGTCAATATTATACCATAAGGGTTAAGGCTTCTATCATTTGGAGGTCCAATATCTTTTTATATCTTTATCTTCTTAATTTTTTTAATTCAAATTTGGGAATTGATTAATTTATAAATTAAGTTTGGCTAAGTTAAGGAATTTAAGGATCAGGTTAATCCTACGTAGATTAAGGTTGGACATAAGTAGGCAAATTTCAATGGGAGTAGGGATATTTGTCTTGGCTAATTCTTTATATAGGTCAAAATTGGGTGACATATTTATAGGGCACTCAAAAATCAGATGATTTAAGGACCCAACTCGGCCACAGTCACAATATGGGTCATCTTTTACTCCTATCCTGAATAGGTGAACTGGAGTAGCACAATGACCTGTCCTCATTCTAATAATGGTGATTATATGTCTTTTGTCTTGGTATGCAAAATTGTGGTACCAGGGGAGTTTATCTATCTGACCTACAATTTTAGAGTAAAATGAATTATTTCGATTTTTCCCCTGCCATTCTTGCTTCCACCGATTCCAGATGGAATGCTTGATGTCTGGTAGAAAGTTGGAATAGTGAAGAGTGATACCAGCAGCTACATTTAAGGTTCTACCTATATTAGCTAGTTTATCAGCCACCATGTTCCCTTTAATATTCGAGTGTCCTGGAATCCATGCCAGACTAATATTAACGTTATTTTCTTTCGCTTCAATGATGCCTCTCTTGGTCATGAACGATGAATGTTCTGTTTCCATAGAATAGGTTGATCTGCCTATTTTCTGTAAGGCACTTTTAGAGTCCGAGCAGAGGATATTCTTTACAAATGTAAATATTAGGATTAGGTTATGTTATGTTATGTGCCCCCAGTTAGGCCATATTCGGAAGTTCCTTGTCCCTTTGCTTGATTGGCACACCGATAATAGGGAGTTTTTGTTGCTACGTAACGTACGCATCTCCGTATACGTAAAGCCACTAACGTGTCGTAGAGGATGAACGTTAAAATAGGTAGTTTTTGTGACTGCCTTAACGTAACGTAAAGCAAATCGTAAAGTAATTTTTAAATTCCGTTGACATTAAAAAAATAAAACAATGTTCACACAATATACAATTAATATACAAATGTAAAAAAAGATAAATGAATGATGAAATTGTATGGTTTTTATTGCTTCTATTTAAATATAAAAATATTATTTTTCCTTAGGTTAAAATTTTTTTATTTTTTGTTTATACTTACTTTTTAGTTGTAAATTATTGTACCTACATCAGAATTCCAGTATAATGTAAATAGTTTGTTCATATTTATTTGAAAATTTTACAGAAATTAGCTCATTTATTTATCAAGTTATTAATTGTGGTAATCACTGTATTTCTTAAATTAATACAAGATTTGTTTGTTTTGCTTTATTAATAGACAACTTGAAAACAATAAAATTTTAAATCTATTATGAAGTTCCAATTTCCAATTACAAACACAGAATAATTTTACTCAAATAGACTAAACCAATAACCAATATAACCTTAAATATTTATAAACGGGTACTGGTAGTACGCTGATGAAATGTTCATTTGGTAGCCATTGGTAGGTAATCGCCAATCGGGCAAGATCCTCGTGTGCATTCGGTGACTTTCGTCTCGATAGGGATGCGTTCTCACGTACGTATCAGAGCGCTACTTTAGGTAATACGCATCGAGATACGGGAGTTCAATCATTAATGCGCAAGCGTATATGTCAAAAAGATGGGTTACGTTTACGTATTTGTGTGCACAAAAACTCCCTAATTTTCGTTTAATACTGTCCGCTGTCATGAGCCGCTGTCACATCCGCTGTCATTTTACACTCAAATGTCCATAGAATTTCGTACACTTACACTCAAAAGTGTAACACTAAAAAACAAAGGAACATACCTATATCACAGAATAAAGAACAAGCAGAAGGCCCACTCTCTTTGGCGGGAGAAGTACGCGCAACTCGTTTGCGTCTGAGGAATCGGCCATTTGTTGAGAGGAAGCAGTGCTGTTCAGTGGAATTTCACCTCGTGTGCATTGGAAAGTTCAGTGGTAGCGTGTATTGTGTATTCACTGTTATTAATTTGTGTTTGTTGTTATTGTGGAGTTATCGTGTGCTATACATAAATAAATATATTATATAAGTACATATATTATTAATAATATAATATAATTATTATTAATATTTATATTTTTAATAATAATTATAAATTGTTTATCTAATTTTAGGCAAAATGGGCAAGTCACATCTAGTATGTGCAGCAATAAATTGCGACAGCAAAGCATATAATTGCAATTTGTCTTTTTTCGGTTTTCCGAAAGACAAGGAATACTGAATATAATGCAGATGGCAATTTAAGTTGAATTATCAAATAATTATTATTAGATTGAAGTTTACTGCTGTAATTCTTAAATTTGTTTTAAATATATATTTCAACTTCGAAGATCTGAATACTATATACTAAAATCACAATAAAGATCCACTAGAAATAAACCAACCAAAATACATTGAATGTTACAAGGAGCACTCCCAAAACATGATTTACAATGTACATACATTGTAAATCCCAAATAATGATTCGGGAGTGCTCCTCGTAACATTCAACGTGTCTTGGTTTGTTTATTTCTAGTTCATTTTTATTGTGATTTTATTATAATTGTTAATTTTCTCACCTTTCTGGATCCATAGAAAAAGTAAAAAACTTTCATTACATTTCAAACGGGTCTTTTTACAATTTTTAACAGCACATAATATGCGTCCACCCCTTTTTTCCACTTATATTCACTTTACTTCTAAAATAGTAAAAAAACTTGCAATAGGGCTTTTCAACGATTCTCATTTGTTTCGAGCTTCTGTCAAGTGTCGTATGCCCAATAAATGACCGCTTGGGAGTGCAATTTCCAGGGGCAACTCCGAATTGCATGAAAATTTGGATTTAGGTTCTACTTACCCTCCACTTCAAAGTTGAATTTGTACCGTTGGTTGCTTTTACTTAGGGGGTGACATTTACCCCTTCTCGGGGAGTGAAAAACGCGTGTTTAAAATAAGTCCGGAAATGGATAAATTGACTTATTTTAAGCACATTTCGTTCTATAAAGTTTTTTTACGTAAGTCAATACTTTTCGAGTTATTCGTGATTTAAAATGTTGATTTTTCGACAAAAAAACTACGTTTTCAAACCGTTTTTCCCAAATAACTCAAAAAGTAAATATTATATCGAAAAAAATATTTTTAGCAAAAATGTAGCCTATAAAAAAAACGAAAAAAATGGTGTACCAGTAAAGTCTACAAATTGAGTAGAAGCAAAGTTATAGCTCATGAAAAATACGTTCTTATTCGTCTAATTTCAAATCGAATAATTCAACGAGAAATCACCGAAGAAAGAAGCGTTTTTCGGGAAAACCTTATTAACATTTTTTAAGTATCGAAAAAAAGCTTATTATTTGTTTTTTACAAAAGTTAACAGCATCAAAAATAAACGAGTTACACTGAAAAAAAAAAGTTGGCCCCTTTTTTTTGTAAAAAAATCGTGAAAACCTCCTTCTATTTAGCACCCTAAATGAAATTAATCGTTTGGCTTTACCATCTATTTTAACTGTGTGTGTATTGTTTATATGATCTGTAAGTTTGATTGGTTTGAAGTGCTTATTTTTGAAAACATTTGGTTTTATATTAAAAAAAATTTCTAAAAATTTTTGAAAAATTTCATTTTTTCAAAATAACTTAAGAAGTATTAGTGATAAGAAAAATCTTAAAGAGTAAAAAAATGTAGGTTTTGCTATTATAAATATGATAGTTTCATTTTGTTTCTCCGTAAGACAAAAATTGGTTAAGATATGGCTGTTCAAAATTTGCATACACTCGTGATTAGTGACCCATTCCAGCTTTCTCAATTATAACCCTTTCAAAAATAAACACTTTAAACCGGTGAGACTGACAGATCATATAAAAAATAGATAGGTAAGTAAATTGTTTGTAAAGCGGTAGCGAATAATTTCATTTGGGGAGCTAAACACAGCGAGATTTTCATGATTTTTTACAAAAAAAAGAGGACCAACTTTATTTTGAGCGTAACTCGCTTATTTTTAATGCTAAAACTTTTGTTAACAATTAAAACAAAGCTTTTTATACACATTTTTAAACAAGTTTAAATGGGGTTTTCCCGAAAAGTGCTAAATTTTTTGGTGATTAAAAACTCTATAGCACAAAAGTTGCTTAAAATCAGTCAATTTATCCATTTCCTGTCTTATCTTGAACATGTTTTTTCACCCCCTAGAAGGGGTGACTGTCACCCCCAAGTTAAAGCAACCAACGGCACAATTTCAACTTTGAAGTGGAGAGAACCTAAATCCAAATTTTCATGCAATTCGGAGTTGCGCCTGAAAATTACACGGTATCGCCGAATTTCCCGTTCATTTAATGGGCTATTTGTATTTATTTATTACCTAATTATGTGAAAATTTAAAATTAAAATAAACAATTTATGAATGTCATTTGTCATTTTTATTTATACTAATTTTCCACTCAATTAATAAATTCAATTATCAGTTGTTTATTAACGGGATAACAAAATGTTTTATTGTATTATTTATTATATTTTAATTCAGTACATTTCAATTATATGTTTATCCAGGAATAGAAAAATTAACCAAAATTGATTCAAATTCAATTTGTTTACGGCAACCATAGACATAATAATATACAATATTTCATGTCCTACTTTTACTTGAAGAATACACATGAAATTATTTCAAATTTACTAAATTAAGGTCTGAATATTTAAATTACGGTTCTGTCGTAGCTTGTCACAAATTTCTCAATCCGAACCTGTGCTTTTCCTCAATACAAATGGCGGGCGCGTACTCGCAAACATCAAAGGCGGCATCCGAGAGTGGGCCTTCTGCTTGTTTTCTATTCTGTGCCTATATTAATATTATGTGACACTTGACTGAAGCTCGAAACAAATGACAATCGATGAAAAGCCCTATTCAATAGGGTATTTCATTCAGTCATTTGTTTCGAGCTTCTGTCATGTGTCACATAATAGGGAGTTTTTGTTGCTACGTAACGTACGCATCTCCGTATACGTAAAGCAACTAACATGTCGTAGAGGATGAATGTTAAAATAGGTAGTTTTTGTAACTGCCTTAACGTAACGTAAAGCAAATCGTAAAGTCATTTTTAAATTCCGTTGACATTAAAAAAAATAAAACAATGTTCACACAATATACAATTAATATACAAATGTAAAAAAAGATAAATGAATGATGACATTGTATGGTTTTAATTGCTTCTATTTAAATATAAAAATATTATTTTTCCTTAGGTTAAAATTTTTTTATTTTTGTTTATACCTACTTTTTAGTTGTAAATTATTGTATACCTACATCAGAATTCCAGTAGGTATAATGTAAATAGTGTGGTAATATTTATTTGAAAATTTTACTGAAACTAGGTCATTTGTTTATCTAGTTATTAATTGTGGTGATCACTGTATTTCTTAAATTAGTACAAGATTTGTTTGTTTTGCTTTATTAATAGACAACTTAAAAACAATAAAATTTTAAATCTATTATGAAGTTCCAATTTCCAATTACAAACACAGAATAATTTTACTCAAATAGACTAAACCAATAAATATAACCTTAAAATGTTTAGAAACGAGTAGTACGCTGATGAAATGTTCATTCGGTAGGTAATCGGGCAAGATCCTCGTGTGCATTCGGTGACTTTCGGCTCGATAGGGATGCGTATGAACCTAACGTACCAGCCCGTAACCTTAGGTAATACGTATCGCGATACGGGAGTTCAACCATTAATGCGCAAGCGTATATGTCAAAAAGATGCGTTACGTTTACGTATTTGTGTGCACAAAAACTCCCTAGTATTAATATATCTACGTCGTACGTTATTGGTATATACCAATGATACAAACCAAAGACGTATGATGTAGATACATTAATATTATGTGACTCATGACTCATGACAGAAGCTCGAAACAAATGACAATCGATGAAAAGCCCTATTGGCGTCTGCATATCAGGATCCGGTAATACTATATTATTTATCTATGATCAGGATATTGCTAGGTGTACACAAGTAAACAACACTTTTTTGGTTAAAAGGTTTATTTCATTAAATCAAAACTTACATGGATACAATTTAAATAAGATATTTTTTCTATTGAAGGCAATATAATATAAGATATATATTTTAGTATAACTCTCCTACATTAACAAGCTTTAACACATTCAGTGGCCATGACGTATGGGTAGCATCACGAAGGTTTTATGGAAGGTACTGACGACACATAAGTTAGTGAGTAGTACTGTGTAACTAAATAAATGATTTAAGTATGTGGTACCAGCCAAGTGGAGCTTGTTCGAGATGGGCACCAAACATGTTAATCTGGTCATGCACAGAGACTTATACTATAATATGTTACATCTCATATTGCTCACTATTGTAATGAGTGAGCCTGCATACACGAACTATAATATATTATTATGGTTCGGTGTATGCAGGCTCACTCATTACTAGGTACTGTAGTGAACAATATGAGATGTAATATTATGAGATATACCTATTATATATTATGGTATAGCTCTCCATGAGTGCCAAGTTTTAAACTTAACTGATAACAACTAATGGATACCCTTTTATCCAAAATTTTATGAAAATTTTGAATGGTCATATTGGTATTAATTCCACAACCCCTTCCTATAACAATAGGCCCATTGTTGGATGTTATTGCAGTAGTTCTACTGGAAATACTTACTAAAATTGTATGTATCTGCATCACTTAGAAGTCTACCCAAAAAGCTATTAATACTCTCTAAACCAGAGGTTCCCAAACTACATTTTCTCGTAGATCACTTAAAAAAATTTACTGGTTTCGGTGGACCCCCAGCAGAAGTGGTATTTCATAGCTGTGCACGTCAGTGACGGGTCTACAAAATTGCCTGGGGGTGGGGGGAACTTGGGTGGAAAAAATAAGACATTAATGAAGGTCGAACCGTCTTTTTCTTCTTTTTTTTTCTCAAAATATTCCAATCGATTTTACAGTGATCTGGAATTTATTTAAACTTTGCATTTTTTATCGTAAAGTATCAATGGAAAAAATAATGTTTTAATAGAAGGTACTCAAAAAGTGATTATTAGGCATTATAACAAGTTTCTTTATTTAAAAAATGTTTTTGATCAAATTTTAGGGTAGAAAACCTGTAGAATACTGTTTTTTACATTTACCTCCATTCCCAAAATACATGTTCTTCTATTTGGCTGAAAATTTGCCCAGAGATAGTCAAAACACAGGACTTTAAGTTGTTAAAAGAATTTGTATAGCTATACAATACAAGAAAAGTGTGCACTAATATCAGAGTCAAAATTATATAGTCCAGTCGGGTTAGCATTTGATCTTGCATGCCGAGATACCCAAGCAAGATTCTATTTTTCTAAGCTTTAGGGGGTCAATAGTAGTGTAAATTTAAAATCGCGAATGAATTCTGCCGTTGCGTTAGCCGCCATCTTGATTTTAAAGGAGAACCGTTTTTGCTCAATATCTCCGCCATTTTTAACTTTCCAACAAAAAGTGTAAGGACTGAATTTGTTGAAAGTATGATTTCCTATAAGTAATTTCTTTTATTATAAATTTTTTGTGCCGTCGATATTTTCCGAGTTATGCGGGAAAATAGTGACAATTAGAGCATAATTATTGAAGTATCTCGTTTATTATTAGTTTTATAACAAAAATGTAATTATACAAAAATGAACAGAATTAAATTTTATACAATTTTAATCTCTTTAATTTTTTTGCTAAAATCAATATTTCAGGTAGTACGTATGCGGTAAATTTCCGCCATTTTCAACTCTTCGACAAAAATTTCAGGAACTGAAATTGTTCCAAATAAATCGTGTTTACAATAACTATTACATTCTTTTTAACCATTTTTTCGTACGGTCGGTATTTTCCGAGTTAATTGTACTTAAAGTAGACGCCTATATTTTTGACTCTGATATTATTGCACGCGTTTTTTTTATATTGTAAAACTATAAAAAAAATTTTAACCACTTAAAGTCCTGTGTTTTGGCTATCTGTGGGCAAGTTTTCAGTCAAATCAAAGGACATGATTTTTGGGAATGGAGCAAAATATAAAAAACGGTATTTTAACGTTTTCTACAAAAAAATAAAATTTTTAATCAAAATAATTTATTAAAATGCGTTATAATGACATTTTTTCTCTACTACACTGGGCTGCAAAATTAACCAAAATTAACCGGACACCTTAAAAATGGGTCATTATTGATGTCTCGAATTTCCTAAACCTGTTGTCCGATTTAGTGATTTTTTAATATAGTAAAGCCTTATTCTTTAACAATATCGCTATAATAGTATTGTTGCTATACAGTTAAATTTTCATTGTATACCGGGTGTACCACTCAAACTGTCTTTTTCTCAAAGTTCGCACCACCCTGTGGAATATTCTAGCATTTATAAAATACTGTAATTAAAATACGACTATAGCCTCATGTTTTCTCAACATTTTGTTTGTTGATTCATTCGATTGGACCAAAAAAAGTTAGGTAATTTAACAACTAGCCGTGTTTTTAAATAAGTATGGCAAACTTAACGGGTAATTCTACATGAAAAAATAATGACAGTTTGCTTTATAAACCTATGTCCGCAAATGCTTCGTTTCTGAGATAGAGGGTGTTGAATTTTTTCTTACAAACTGACCATTTATTTATTGCTTTAAAACCGGTCGAGGTATGCAAATGAAATTTTAGAATATTCCACAGGGTGATGCGAACTTTGAGTAAAAAACACAGTTTGAGTGGTACACCCGGTATACAATGAACATTTAACTGTTTAGCAACAATACTATCATAGCGATATTGTTAAAGAATAAGGCTTTAATATATTAAAAAATCACTTAAATCGGACAACAGGTTTAGGAAATTCGAGACATCAAAAATGACCCATTTTTAAGGTGGCCGGTTAATTTTGCACCCCAGTGTATTAAAACATATTTTTCCCAATGATTTCCATTGATATATTACGAAAAAAATGGAGATTTGTTTAAATAAATACCAAATCACTATAAAATTTTCGTGGACCCCCACTTACAACTTGTGAACCCCCATTTTTATTTCACGCCAACTTAGACCCCCGTTGAGTCCCTCGTAGACCCCTGGGGGTCCACCTGGACCACTTTGGGAATCACTGCTCTAAACCATCATTAATACATCTTGTATACATAATAGGATTTTTTTCAGAATCAGATATTTTATTAAGATTTACTTAGCATGCCCTATTTATGTGCCAGGCACTTAACAGTCTATTAGGAGCAATACCCATTACATTTGACGAGGCATTGTAAAAGGTGTCGCTTATGCCTGATATGAAAACATTTGACTATACATATAATACCAACACAGACATGTATTTAAAAAAATTGGTAAATTAAAGTAGGTATCTTTTCTATTTGAAAATAAGAAAGCAGTACAAGATCCATTCCCAAATTCATCTTTTACTAATACTGTCATAAGTTCAAAGTCATAGGAATTGAGCCCATGAGTTCCATCGATTGCGATAAAGGATTTACCAAACTTTTGGCACAGTATTAAGGAACATAAGACAAAAATCATAAATGTTAAATTCATAATGAATATCCATTAGTATGCCCTGTTGTTTGTAAAATAATATTGGACATGAGTCTGTAAGCATTCAACCCAAAAATAAACACTGGTTGCATCATCATTGTACATATACCCATCTTTCAAATCAATGCCATAAGAGAGTTTAATGTTTGTGATATCTTTTCTTGTAAGTAAATCAATTCTTTTTAATTCGCCTCCTATGCTATTATGCTATCCTGTACAGTCTAAAGTTTACTAAAAAAGTAAAATATAGGTATAGGATAATCAAACACACTAGTTTGAAATTGTAAACTCTAGTAAATATTCATGAGTAATATTTAAAAAGTGGTTTAGTGGTAACATTCTTGTTTTAAATTATATTGTGTATATCGATGGCGGAAAGGCAGGACCTCATAATATAGTCTGTTCGCTAAACTCAGACGCAACTTTCTAGATATTTTAATCGGTAATTTTGCCAATTGTAGTAAGATTGCCAAAAAATAATTACTAGATAGTTAATAATCACTAAATAGTTAGTAATTTTGCAAAGTTCTGCAAAATTGGCAAAGAACAAAAAAATTATCGACTAAAATATCTAGCCAGTTGGGTCTGAGTTTAGCGAACCGACTATAACTGAAAAATTTGTTTAAAATGAGTTACTTCGGTTTTCGCTTTAGAATAAGTGTATCAGCACCTATTAAACAGCTTTTAGAGCTGGGAAAGCCTTTTGGAAGCCTTCCGGAAACTTTCCCAGCTGTAATCGCTGTTTAATAGCTGCCGATACACTTACTCTAAAGTGAAAAGTGAAGTAACTCATGTTATAAAAATTTTTCAGTTACGAAGTGCTGCCTTTCCGCCGTCGATATGCAAATATTTTACTTACATTTTTGAAGAAAGTCTCAAAATAAACTTTGAAGAGATATTTATCTGATTTTGGTATTTATGTAAGTGCTCTATATCATCCTCATGCCCGTAAAATAGTTTCAATATTTTTAGATACTATTATTCGACTAGTACACCAAATAAACATTTTGCAGGATCCTTGGGATTTTAAAGCTCTTTCTCTATCTTGTTTTGTAAAATAATTTTTTGAGGATCACATACATATACATTTATAATAGGATGTTTCATGTTCTTGTACTCTTGTTTCTCTTCCTGTGCCATCCATACAGTGCAAATCTAAAAAAACAACATAACAGGTGATTACATGGGCAGTTATACTACTTACAGCTTACCAGGAGCGTCATTTGAAATTTTGTTAGGGGGGGGGCAAGCACTATATATACAATACATTATATATGATGTTATGATAAATATTGTTGTATTTTTTGTAAATTTTAGTCATTTTCAGAGCCAGGGGGGGCAAATGCCCCCCCCTGGACGCCCAAATGACGCCCCTGCAGCTTACTTTGTATCTAATCTATTATCTAGTATTACTCTATTAGTATCTACCTACATAAAACTTTTGAAATCTAAATTTTGGATATCAACATCAACCTTAATACTTAAAAAATAAATAATAATGTGGAAGTTACACGTACCTACCTAAAAGTTTTTGAATTGCAATTTTATCAACTGGAAAAGACTGCAACATAATGAGTTTGAAATTATGACACAGCCACAATATTTATTGTTTCAATTTACATGTAAATAAAATAATAATAATAATCCTAATCACTTGTAAAAGTAAGGTTAAGATTTTTGACTTGAGAAAACAGAACTGTCAAATTTAAAACGAAACTCTTATAAAATTTTAAAATTCCCGCTAAAAGGAATCTGGCAACATTGCCGTCGTTTGCTGGACATTTAGACAAGAATCTACAGGTCGAGCAAGTCTCGTAAATTTCACGATTGCGAGCCACGCTTCACGCAACCGTGTTTGCGTACTTGTGTTTCAAGTTGCGTGGTCGTACGGAGTTAAGGCCCCGTCTCACCATCAAATAATTGACAGTTATTTGATCAAACTTGACAGTTAGTGACACAAAGTGACAGTTAGTATGTATAGTTTGTGTCACTAGTCAAGTTTGACTGTCAAGTTTGATCAAATAACTGTCAATTATTTGATGGTGAGACGGGGCCTTTATATTTACCAAATTTAAATATAATCGTTTTCAAAATTAAATCAATATGTCAATATGGCTACTGGGTGTAAAAGATAAATCTTATTCTATCTGTTCTTAATGAGTTTTAGATAATTTTAGTTGTATTTCTTTGTAATTTTGTGTTGTACAAAGATTAATTTAACATTTTCTCTGGAAGTATTAATTTAGAAAGATAATATGCTTCATTGGTGTTGTGTTTTGAAGTGTGAAATGTGATAAAGTCAAGATAAAGTTCACTTTTAAACTGAACTAAATAAGGTATCTGAGAGACAACAATGGTTAAATGCAATACAATGTACAGGTTTTACTAGCGAAATGAAAATTTTCCTGTCCTGTCTGCTGTAATCATTTTATATCTGGTAAGTTACAATTACAACAGTAACGATTTTTGAAGATGTTAACATTTTAATCTTATAGGAAAACCAGCCGACTTAATAGATAATAACAATCTCCAGATTGGGTTCCTTCAATAAATATGGTCTATAAACACAATGAAATAAGTTCCCCAAAATCTAAAATGGAGTGGTATCAAAGGAGAATTAAAGGGAAAAATATTCATATTGAAATTATTTATAAGGCACTGGACTGTCTTAAATTCTACAATAATACTAGGTGGGTAAATGATTTTAGACATTTTTCATTAAGAGTAGATTAAGATTAAGTAGATTTTCATTCAGTAGATTTAAGACTTGTTTACACGGGTAGAGTAATGATGCAAGTACTTGATAGAGTAGAGTAACTCTACCTGTAAAAATGCTCAGCACAGTAGAATAGCTGGTAGAGTGTATAGTTGGAGTTAAAGTAGAGTGACTAGCAACCTATGGCAAAGTAACTACTCTATGACCACCACTACTGCCAAAATGTCTACTCGGCTGCACACTCTACCCATGGAACACGCTCAATTATGGCAGAATAGAGTAGGTAGGAGAGTACATGGGGGCGCTGTCATTCTGGCTGGAATTGTGTTTTGTGTAAATAGTGAAAATGAAGTTCACCGAAGATGAAACTTTAAAACTTGTAGAGCTATAATACGGCGAATACCAGTGTTTATGGAATTTAGGTAGTGTATACTACAGAAATAAAAGTTTGCAGCAAGCTGCGGAGGATGAAATCGTCGAAAGAATGGCAAAGGGGGCTTTGGAGTAAACAAGCTTAAGCAAAAAATTAAGAATTTAAGGTGCACTTATAATCAAGAGTGTTTAAAAATACAAAAATCGGTTTCACTATACTAGCATCAGTACTATACTTGTACTCTCCTCACGTGAATGGTATCAAGCCATTTTTGGTAGAGTACTACCACTACTCTACTCTCCTCAAAACTCTACCCATGTAAACAAGTCTTTAGAAACAGTGGAAAATGAGGTAGCTAGTAGAGTAGTAGTAGAGTAAAATATACTGGTTTAGCAAATTGCAATGTTTTAAGGTAATACAGTAGCGATAAACAGGTAGCCTAAACGTGTTCCAAGATTGTCACTGTAATTTTGAATATTTTTTCGAGGCATTTGGCACACGTATTCGTAAAATAATAAAGAATGGCGGTACAGAGCCCAATTTGAAAAATATATTAATATGTGGAAATTACTCTGTAATTATACAATATTTAAAAAATGAGCCTGTACCGCCATTAAGAAGAACAAAAAAATACACTTTCTTCAAATAAACTTTTTTATCCGATGCCTAGATTTTGTGTAATTTTGGAACTACTAATGAAATAAAAAATTTTAGTAGTTCCAAAATAACACAAAATCGGATAAAAAAGTTGTATTTGAAAAAAGTGTATTTTTTGTTCTTCTTAATGGCGGTACAAGCTCGTTTTTTTTTATATTGTATTTAATTACAGAGTAATTTCCACATATTAATATATTTTTCAAATTGGGCTCTGTACCGCCATTCTTTATTATATTACGAATATGTGTGCCAAATATCTTGAAAAAATATTCAAAATTACAGCCGCAAGCTTGGAACACATTTTCGCTACCTGTTGATCTATACTGTTTCCTCGTAAGATAGTTTTAATAGTTATTTATGATATAAGTATTAAATTTTAAGACGCGCATGTGAAAGTTAACTTGAAAAAATAATTTTATTAATGTTTTGACTTCCACATCAGATGTCATTGTCAAAATACAAAATATTCATTATTATTAGGTTTGTTCTAGCAAACGGTCAAACTAGTCAAAAACCATCAGCAAACAGTTGGTCAGTAAAAGAACATAATACAGTCACCAGTGCGATCCCCTCTACTCGCGCTGGTCCACTATTCGCTGATGGTTTCAAACTGATGCTAGAACAAACCTATTATTATTATACATATCATTATCTGTAAATAATATTTCTTCTGATTGTTAATTGTAAAGGATAGAAAAATTACCATTTATTTTATTTTTTTTAGAATCAGCTGAGAGAAGTGGTCTACAAAAAAACCAGGAAGGAAACGGAATATGTGGCTACGAAAGGCAAAAGAAAGGTTTACAAAGCAAATGTGACACATTTTTTTGAAATATTTAGGAATATCAGTAAATTGCATTAAAAAAATGTATGAAAAGATTTTGTTCAATAAAAATGTTTATATTTATCAAGGATGTATTATTTGGTATGGCCACATATCGTCAGTGATGTAATAATACATCCTATCTGTTTTTTCATGAGTTTTGTAAGAGAGACTAAAAACTTGTCTTAGGGTCACCTCCTGTTTTCATATGATATTTTTTCAAGTCAAAACTTACATATGAACACAGGAGGTGACCTTAAAACATGTTTTTCCATCTCTCATACAAAACTCATGAAAAAACAGATAGGAGGTATTGTCACATCAGCAAGGATGTACAGTGATGAGTGCCCTAATAACCGGCAAAATATTTAGTTGTGAGATAAAAAGAAATGAAACTAGTCGAGCTGGGAAATTTAGCGAAATTAACCTTTAAATTTACGTTATATTGATCCCACCTTTACACATATCGGAGGAGTATGTCAACTAAAACTGTCACTGTGACAGTGGTAGTTTCCAAACTCGTCTGATACGTCTGAAGGTGGTACACAATCAATACAATCTAAATGTATAAGTTAATATCGCTAAATTTCCCAGCTCGACTAGTTTCATGTCTTTTTATCTCACTACTTAATACATCTTTTGTGCTATTTTGCCGGTTATTAGAGCGCTCATCACTGTATTTCTGGTATATCCAGGGAATGTCTACAAAATATATTTTGAATGTCCAGAGAACATTCGTGGACATTCATGGAATGTTCCAATAAGACATTCAGGTAATGTTTAAACACTCAGGTAATGTTTGCTGACACAGGATTTTCCTGGGATGTTCTCAGGGAACATGTTTTCGGGGATATTCCAGGAATTTTTCAATGTCTGTGTACCTTCTATGGACCTATATGGAATATTTTGGTGTTATTACCGCCGCACTCCACTTGCGATTTGTAATCAGGAAGATTGAACACATTGTTTCAAATACAAGTCAATCCATTTGTGACTAAATAATCATGGATTGACCTCTATTTGAAAGAATGTGTTCAATCTTCACAACTACAAATCGCAAGTGGAGTCCGGCGCTTAGGGCTACTTCCTCTTCAGTATTATGTATTATACTACAGAAATCAGGAACTTTCCTTCTAAATATATGTATGCATCTTGGCCATCAAACATATTCTTCCAAACATTTTTTTAAGGGGTCTTGTGGGTAAAAAAGTGACTTTTTAAAAAAATTATATCTCGAAAACTAAAATTTATTTTTATTTATAATTGGAACATGTAAAAGTATAGTACTTAAGGTAGTCTCAAAAAAAGTTTCAGCCAAAAATATTCATTTTTGTAGAGTTTAAGTTTTTTTGCGTAGGCAGCATAACTAAGTCCAGTCTCATCTGAAATCAAAAAGTTTCTTGTAGTTTATACCTCTGGCTAGAATATGAACGAAGGAATTAAAAAAAAATGAAATTTGAAGATTTTACATAAGTTTAAACACATTTTTGACCCCAATTTTTCTCATTTTTAAAGTAGTTTTTTTTTATAAAACAAAAATGACCTCATCTAATAAAAAATCCTTTGTTGATTCACTAGCCAGAGGTATAAACTACAAGAAACTTTGATTTCAGATGAGACTGGACTTGTTATGCTGCTCACGGCAAAAAAGGGCTGTTGTCGAAAAATTGCAGTCAACTCTACAAAAATGAATATTTTTGGCTGAAATTTTTTTGAGAGTACTATACTTTTACATGTTTCAATTATAAATAAAAATAATTTTTAGTTTCCAAGATATAATTTTTTAAAAAGTCACTTTTTTTACCTGCAAGCATTGATTATAAATATTCCTCTGCAAGACAACAACTTAACAAATTGTTGATTTCAAATTGTAACAGTTGTTTTGCAAAGTATGCTGCCCTCTTGTATTTTCTGTGTTATCTTCATCATACAATTACTTCATCTAAAAACTTTCTGCGATATATTCGCAACAACAAAAACAAACAAAACAAAAAAAAATAAAACAAAAGTTTAACCACCTTCACACCACAGAATCAAGCAATCAAGTTACACAAATTTTCAAACACCTCACCTGACACAGCGTCTCAAGTACGATTGCGCGAATTGGTAAATATAACTCTGCACGACCACGCAACTCGAAACACAAGTACGCAAACACGGTTGCGTGAAGCGTGGCTCGCAATCGTGAAATTTACGAGACTTGCTCGACCTGTAGATTCTTGTTTGTAATTATATTAGTCCTGGTTCCTGGATAATTGTCAAGACCATAGCCCAAAAAAATTATAAGAAGAAAAAGTAAGATTTAGGTTATGTTATTAAAAGGTAAACATAACCAGAAATCTGGTTATGTTTATGATTGTCAACAATACAAAATTGTGCCAGTGAATCATGTGTTTAATTAAGTTATAGTATTTATTCTATATTAAATTACGTAGAATATAATCTCTCTGTGTTGCTTTACACATTAACTATGTATAAAAATGTTACAAAGGATGATTGGTCCAAGGAGAATACAGAGAATCGTTTTGGCAACCTTTATATTTTCCGTTCTACATATATTTGGAGTTTTTCATCATATTTTTGAGACTGATTTTTATACAAACTTTCATTATCCCTACGATGGGGATATAGAACATTTAATACAGCAATTGAAGGATGGCAAGCCACCTGATGTTTTACCTATTAATTCCTATCACTTTGAATATAACAAGAAATGTGTTTCAAAATGTTCCAGTATGAAACAGTTAAGATTGGTTTATATAATAAAGAGTGCTCCAGAGCATTTTGATCGCAGAATTGGAATACGCAATTCATGGGGGTATGAAAGGCGATTTTCTGATGCAGAAATAAGAACTGTCTTTTTGGTTGGAGAACGAAATTCACATGCTTTAAAAGAGTCATTAAAAGAAGAATACTCAAAGTTTCATGATATTGTCCATGCCAATTTTACAGATAGTTACTACAACAATACTTACAAAACTATGATGGGCTTGCAGTGGGCTGTCAGGTATTGTCCAAATTCACAATATTATATGTTTGTTGATGATGATTACTACGTGTCCACAAAAAATGTTTTAAGGTATTTGAAACATCCCACAAAGTATCCAGAATATGTAAAGAATCCTCTTAGTGGAGTTAGTCAACTTTTAAATAGAAAAAATCTTGTTTATAATGATTTAGATGAGGATGAAAGATTATATTCAGGTTATGTATTTCAATCACCACCCCATAGACACCTCACTAGTAAGTGGTATGTATCACTTTCTGAGTATCCTTATCATATGTGGCCTCCTTATGTAACAGCTGGAGCTTATATATTGTCAAAAAGTGCCTTAATAGACATGTACTATTCAAGCTTTTATGTAAAACACTTCAGATTTGATGATATATATTTAGGTCTTGTAGCATATAAGGCAAAAATTAATCCTCTACATTGTGATCAGTTTTATTTTTATAAGAAGTTTTACTCTAAATTTGGTTTTAATTTCACTGTTGCAACTCATGGATATGGAGACCCTAAGGAATTAGTACATATGTGGAATGAGCAAAGAAGCTTGGGCTTTGCTTAGGAGATGCTCACCTTTAAATTCAAATTTGTGGAATATTCTAATATAATTCAGGCATTTTCCACATAAAAATAAAATTTTATATCTTACATAAAATATAAATGAGCTCTTCATCTAGCATTATATTATCTACCTAAGTGCTGTATTAGCTTAGCTGATGATAGCTATCATATTGGTGAACATCACCTTATTACTACTGGAAACAAAATTTGATTGTCGAGATGATACATATCTCAGATTTTTAAGGCATGGTGTTTTTCTTCCTGGCCATCTTCTAAATATTTTCCCTACATATTTTTTTGTTTAAATTTTAACATGTTACGCACCATGGCTGTCCGTATGGACTGATGTAAGTTCCCCATATGCCATGGAAGTCTCTAGGGACCTCTGTGTATTGACAAAATGCCTTTTTTCAATATTCTATTTAATATTTCTATAATTATCTAATATTTTATTCAATACTTACAATATTTGTGTCTGTCGCTTAAAGTGTTAAAAGGGAAATCTTTGTAGTTGGCTGTATACCATAGTTATAAAAACTTTCAATTGAAATAAAAACTATACATAAAAAATGGTATAAAAATTATTATTAACCCCTTAATGTACGCTCTTGACTCTGACACAAGCAAGGCTTACTGGCAATTTTGTACACGTTCAACTGGGACATGAGCGACCATTAAATTTTAATCACTAAATTTTTTAAGCACTTGCAAAGCTAGTTTTTGTATAGACATATATAAATACCAAAAAATATACAGGAGGTTCATCTTATTCTCCTCTGTCTCTGTACGGAAAACCACTTGATATTTTAAAAAAATTTCTTCACAGAAATATACAGGGCCTTTAATACTACAATCTAAAAATAATGTGATTTATACAGGGTGCTCCAAAAAAGAGTGGTATTAATTATAATTAGCATAGTTGTATTTATTAACACAGTAAGTAGACATTGTTATTTGTAAGCTTTATTTTTTATTATTCTTTATGTTTAAGTGTATACTGGACAATTTTGTATGAACGAATAATAATTTTATATGTAATTACGTGGCTAAAGGTTCTAAACCAAGCCCAGAATCAAAACAAAAAAAAAGAATCTAAGAATCAGTAACAAATTCTTTCTTGGATCTTAATAATAGACTATTTAGCATACTTAAACAGATGCTTATTGCAACAAAATTTCTTACAGGGTGGTCAAAATATGAGATTGTTCTTTTAACAAATTCAAGCTGTAATAAGTTACTTATTTTAAATGGAACACCCTGTATGTTGCTAGTCTATCGCGTGGAAAATTTACTTAGCTTTCAATTTGTATTAGGGTTTCCTATACGTATCTCCCTTCATTTTTTAAATATTTAAAGATTTCCTAATTTGTAAGCTTTAAAAATTAGAATTAAGAAGTACCTATGTCGTGGTTATGTACAACACATCACCAACACCGGTAATATACTTAGATATCTTAGTCAAGATACTTTCATTAATAAAATTCACATTTTTATCATTTATCATGAAGATATTTAAAATATCTTCAATTCTATGTAAACATTCTCAATACATATGTTATTCTGTAAATATAAATTCCCATGTTATTCTGTAAAAATCCATTTTTACATATTTTTGTACAATAGGCTCGTTTTCGTCAAAGTAGCCATTGCATTTAATTGTTTGTAATTTCTATTCAAAGATTCAAACAAAAAGTGGTGTTCTTAAATTTACTTAACCGTCGGGTTAAGGTATGGAAAATACTGGAATGAATAGTTATTTATGATATAAGTGTTAAAAGTACACATTTAAGGCACGCATGTGAAAGTTTGCAGAATGAGCGAAAGCGAGTTCTGCAATTCACATGAGTGCCTTAAAAATGTACTTTTTAACACGTATATCATACAATATTTTTTCTACAAACGTAATTACAGGACAATATCTACAAAAACTTTTACTTGAACTTGACTGACATTCCAATTTTATATTTTTTTGACATTACATCAAAATTGCATATACGGTCAATACGAACTGCAGTGCCTTAAAATTTTTTTAGAGCACTAGTGCCTTAAAGTATCATTTTTAACGCTCGTATGGAGTACTAAAAATTGCATTTTAAACGCGCTTGTAGAAAAATATAATTTAAATATCTTCCAAAATACAACATCTAATATAGGGTATGCAGTTTGATATAAACATATTATTCAATGTCACATGTAGGCCAAAATAAACTAAAACATGATTACATGATAACAATGAAAATTTTATTAATGACAGTAGCTTGTCTAAGTATATTGCCGGTGTTGGTGATGTGTTGTACATAACCACGACATAGGTATTTAATTCTAATTTTTAAAGCTTACAAATTAGGAAATCTTTAAACATTTAAAAAATGAAGGGAGATAGGTATAGGAAACCCTAATACGAATTGAAAGCTAAGTAAATTTTCTACGCGATAGACTAGTAAGATACAGGGTGTTCCATTTAAAATAAGTAAGTTATTACAGCTTGGATTTGTTAATAGAACAATCTAATATTTTGACCACCCTGTAAAAAGATAGGTATAGGAAACTCTAATACAAATTGAAAGTTAAGTAAATTTTCTACGCGACAGACTAGTAAGATACAGGGTGTTCCATTTAAAATAAGTAAGTTATTACAGCTTGAATTTGTTAATAGAACAATCTCATATTTTGACCACCCTGTAAGAAATTTTATTGCAATAAGCATCTGTTTAAGTATGCTAAATAGTCTACTATTAAGATCCAAGAAAAAATTTGTTACTAATTCTTAGATTCGTAGATATTTATTTTTTTCTAAAACCTTACATTTTTATAAAAATCCAAATAAATCAAAACACCCTGTATTTAGGTATAGGGAACCCTTATGAAAGTATAGCTTATTTTTTAAGGTCAATTTAATAATGTCGTCAGATATAGGGCATTCCATAAGAAAAAATATAACTTTGATATACCACTATTTTTGGAGCACCCTGTATAATTCACTTTATTTTTAGATTGTAGTATTAATGGCCCTGTATATTTCTGTGAAGAAATTTTTTTAAAATATCAAGTGGTTTTCCGTACAGACACCGAGGCAAATATAAACCACCCTGTATATATATATACAGGGTGTTTGGTAAAGAATGGGCCCTAGCTTAACCTCAGGTTCCTGAGGTTAAAATAGGCCGATTTAAGCTAACTTACCTTAGTACAACTACAAAGTTTATAATAACCGAGATACAGGGTGTCAAAGTTAAACTTTTTTTTTTATTTATTATTGAATATTTCCTGACAGGCATGAGATATCAACACGAAATTTGGTATGTGGGAGTTTTTTGGAACGAGAAAACTAAATTCCCTACCAAAAATTATGTGTTGCCCAGAGGGCCCACATACGCCTTTCAGCACTCATTTAATACGTTCAATTTTTTTTATCCGTCACTCCGTATAATTTTGACATTAAAATTTTTATTCCCTTATTAGTTTTACTTAAAAAAGGTATACCCCTTTCATCTCCCTAAACTCAACCGTTTTCTAGATAAACGCATTTTAAATCTGCGGTGCAACATAATTTTTAGCATAATATCATTGTAGTTACACCAGAAAAATAACTTAAAACCATAAAATTATCCAAAAATGTATCGCAAATTTCTTTTACGATACAAAATGGAATTTGCGATGCAATTACATAAGTTTGAGAACTGGCACAATTATTATAGTTTTAAGTTATTTTTCGGGTGTAACTACAATGATATGCTAAAAATGATGGTGTATCGCAGATTTAAAATGCGTTTATCTCGAAAACTGTCGAGTTTAGGGAGATGAAAGAAGTATACCTTTTTTTAAGTAAAACTAATAGAAGAATAAAAATTTTAATGTCAAAATTATACAGAGTGAGGGATAAACAAAATTGAACGTAATAAATGAGTGCTGAAAGGCGTATGTGGCGCCCTCTGGGCAACACATAATTTTTGGTAGGGAATTTAGTTTTCTCGACCCAAAAAACCCCCACATACCAAATTTCATGTTGTTATCTCATACCTGTCAGGAAATATTCAATAATAAATAAAAAAAAAGTTTAACTTTGACACCCTGTATCTCGGTTATTATAAACTTTGTACTAAGGTAAGTTAGCTTAAATTTTAACCTCAGGAACCTGAGGTTAAGCTATGGCCCATTCTTTACCAAACACCCTATATATACACAGATATATACAGGGTGTTTGGTAAAGAATGGGCCATAGCTTAACCTCAGATTCCTGAGCTTAAAATAGGTCGATTTAAGCTAATTTTCCTTAGTAAGAAAGTTAATAATAACCAAAATACAGGGTGTCAAGGTTAAACTTTTATTTTATTCACATGAAGAGAAGTATCCATATTACTCAAATGTGGTCTCGAGGTAACCAGTTACAAAAAAACTCGAAGAGGTACCACAAGGTATTTATTATTGTTAAAAATCATAAAAGGACGCGTTTAGGCTACACACAAGCCATCATCAGCTTAAATACAGGACATAGAAAACAACGGACTGACCTACAATGTAAAAATATCCAACATTACACATGAGAATAAAGCAAGTGGTGACAACGCCCACCTCAGTTAAGGAACTTACCAGAAAACAGGAAGGAGGAAGAATCAGCTAGTTTACATTATATAGTATAGAGATGCACACACTTCATCATTAATATGTAGCTATACATATTAATGATGCTATAAAAATGCTATAAATAGTTACATATTAATGATGAGGTGTGTGCATCTCTATACTATATAATAGGTCTGTTCCTTTGTTTTAAGGGTAACACTAGTTCTTGAAAAGTGTAAGAAAAGTGTAAAAGTGTTACACTTTCTTGTTTCTTTGTTTTTCTAGTGTTTACACTTTTTTCACGATACACTCAACTTCTGTCGTAGAACGCGTACAACTCGTTTCTTTGAAATGCTGTAGGAAAAAAAGTGTAACACTTTTCTACACCTACCTCCGAGACGTTGGTGGATATTACACTCGTCCTGCGCAGTATCATCCAACCGGAGCCAGCTGTTTAGCCGTTAAGGCGTTAAATGTGTTTCTTTACAAAAAAGATATATTTCTTTTTAGTTTAATTTAAACTAGATTTATAAATTGAAAAAACTAAAGTAGCTACAAGTTTTAATTTAATTTTGCTTAACCTCCGAGTGGCACTTTCCTGTAATTTTAAAATTATCACTTTTCAGTGATTTTTTTAATATGCTTTTATGTCCTTATGTTCAACAAAGCATTTCCTTTAATTACAATTAAGCCAAAACATCGCAAATCCTGGGCCCTGTACTACTAAAGGTATCCGGTATCCGCATATCAGCCATGAATATGCGTTCACTACTCTACATCAAGAAATTTACTTTCCAATGGCTCTGTCATTGAATATATCAGCAAGTATAGGAAAACCTATTTAGAACTTATAAAATCAGCTAAAAAATCGTACTATCAAAATTGTCTGAGAAGCTCTAAAAGTGTTGCAAAAGAAACTTAGTCCATAATAAACGATCTTCGAAATAAAATTCACCCAGCTTAAACATTTTTCCTTTCAGACCCTGGAAATCTAAATGAATACTTTGTTAATGTGAGTAAAAATATAACATCAACAGCTTCGTGCAATCGTACTTGAGACACTGTGTCAGGTGAGGTGTTTGAAAATTTGAGTAACTTGATTCTGGGGTGTGAATTTCTAAAACTTTTAAGTGTGGTTTTTAACCGTTGAGAAAAATTATTTATTTAGTGTTGTGTTTATAATTTAATATATGTTTTAAAATGAGTTTTGTTTTATTTTTTGAGAAAAAATTAAAAATACAGCATACTTACAGTACTTTTTTTGAAATGCTATTTTCCAAAGTTTATAAAATTTCTTACGCTCGATTTTATATTAATAAAGTTAAAGTGGACCTTAAATTTAAAGTTTGCTTTAACTGTAACAATTGCTTTTTTTAAGGTAACACACACTTTAACTTTATTATGAAATCGAGCGTTAGTCAAAATTCTAAATGCTCAGTAAATAATAACAACAATTAGGTACTTGTATTGAAAACAACATATTTTGTAATTTGAAAAAAAAAACAACATATTTGCAACATAGATAACAAAACAACATGCTTTGTTACGTATTTTAAAAAACTCTCCATCATGCATGCTCCATGAGAAAAGAAAATATAAAACTAATTTCATCCTTATTGTGTCTCAGATGGCGTAGCTACTTTTGCTATAACTACTCAATGCTTTGCTACTCTACCTACCTACATACAATTTGTATTGTTTTATCAAAAAACAAGCATTTACATACTCTGCAAATTGTATATTTTTTCTTTGCATTTTCATATGAAAAAACCGCGGTATTTATCTTGAACTTTTTTTGAACAATGTGCAATACTTAGGTAATATTATTATTAATAAAACAAAGTATATTAAAATACAATGTTAAAAACTTTAATAATATTAGCAATATTTAAAAACTTCAATATATTATATTATAGTATACATATTATGAATCAGTAGAAATGATTATATTTAAATTTGATAAATTATAACTCCAATCGACCAGAGCACGACCACACAACCCAAAACACAAGTACGCAAATATGGTTGCGTGAAGCGTGGCTCGAAGCCGTGCAATTTACGAGACTCGCTCGATCTATAGATACTTGTGTCCTCATCTCGCCAATTAATGATTCTTTTGAGAAAGGTAAATTTCCAGAGTACCTAAAGACAGCTATCATTATTCCTCTTCATAAGGGTGGTGAAAAATCTAATTCCTGCAAGTATATACCTATTGCATTACTACCGGTACTCCAAAATTATTGAGAGACTCATAAAAGCATGACTTATGTCCTTTCTTGTTGAAAACAACATTTTATTACAAAAGTTCGGCTTTTTAAATAATAAATGTACTGCTGATGCCATGTTTTCTGTACTACATGAGGTTTATCAAGCACTGAGCAATAATCTTCACACTGCCACTGTTTTTTGTGACTATGCCAAAGCTTTTGATTGTGTAAATCATGAAATTTTGATAAAAATAACTAAATTTCAATGGAATTCGAAGAATTTCTTTGAATTGGTTTCAATCTTACTTGGATAGTTGGAAACAACTGGTTAGAGCAAATTAATAATACAGACTCTAGTCTCCAAAATATTGTATGTGGGGTCCTCTACAAACCACAAGGTTCAGTATCAGGTTCTCTACTTTTCCTTACGTTTATTAATGACATCCCTAGTTTAAAAATTAATGGAAAAAATTTTCTTTTTGCTGATGATACCAGTATTACTTGGAGCAACTCAAATATTGCTACTATACCTTCTGATCTACTCACGATAAAAACCTGGTCCGATTCTAATTTACCTTTTTTTAACATAAAACAGTAGCATTATCCTATACAGGAGCTCGTCAATCTTTACCTCTTAACACATTCACAGACACAACTGCATATGAAGCCACTTACTCCATAAGATGTGTCTACATCTAAAGTGTGTCTGTGAATGTGTTAATAACAGCCAGATCAGTATCGTTGATTCTGTAAAGTTTCTTGGTATTTTTTTTAGATAGCAATCTTAAGGGTTAAAAGGGTCTAAAGGGATAAACATTCACTGAAAGCGATATTATCTTTAATACCCGTGGTGCCTTCAACATTTAATGTCTGACTAAATTATTCTTTATAGGCAAAAAAATTTAAGGAATTTTGAATTAATTAGTTTTTAAATAAGTACATTTACCAGCAACAGTTGTAACGTAATTGTGTCAACTCGACAGTATTTAACTAGTTATTTGAATTTAATACCCTAGCTAGGGCATTATTTTTCAAAATAAATATTGAAAAATAACGCCCTAGGGCATTATAATATAACTGACTTCGAAATCATGTACAGTGGAACCTCGATTATCTGTCTCTCCATTAACCGTCACCTCTGTTAACTGTCAGGGTACATACAGAAGTTGTATTGAGTTATACATTAGCAATCATTTAAATGCAAAAAAATAAAAAAAAAAAAGGTAATTTGATTTGTGATGAGGACACAAACGGCTATCCATTGCTGACAGATAAAGAACTCATTGAAATGGCAACAAAGGCGGACCAAACCTATTCGGAAGCTGACACAGTAGCTATATTGATGCTTGGACACAAGGAAGCTTGACTGTAGCTATATTGATGAACCTATTGTAACTGACAAAGATTTGCGTAAATAATCTAGAGAAGCTGCATCGCATATGCAATAATTCATCGAGTGGTATTCTCAACAAGAAGAAGCCAATAAAGTAGATTGCATGATCTTATGCCTTATGCCGATTAAGAAATTCAGCCGTCGCAAAATATGAAGCAGCAGTAAAACAAACACAAATTTCAGAATATTTTAAATTGATTCGATTATATGAACACAAATCCCTCTTATATTGTCAAACAAACCATACAAATGAAATTTGAGAGTTGTACTATGAATTTTTATTTTTTTTAATGTTCTGTTAACCGTCTTTTCGATTATCCGTCATACCCTTGGTTCGGTGCCCTGACAGATAATCGAGGTTCTACTGTAATAATATTAATGTCCGACTGGTATATTATTTGACAAATAATGACATGATTTTGAAGTCAGTTTGATAAATAATGACATGATTTCGAAGTCAGTTAAGTATGATATAATGCCCTAGGCTCTAGGGCATTATTTTGAAAAATTACGCCCTAGGGTATTAAATTTAAATAACTAGTTAAATACTGTCAAGTTGACAAATAACAACCCAAGTAAAACTATGGTTACCACAATTACGTTACGACTATTGCTGGTAAATGTACTTATTTGAAAACTAATTAATTCAAAATTCCTTCATTTTTTGCCTATAAAGAATAATTTAGTCGGACATTAAATGTTGAAGGCACCACGGGTATTAACGATAATATCGCTTTCAGTCAACTTATATCCCTCAGGCCAAAGGCCCTCGGTATATACACCAGGAGTGGAGTTGTTGTCAACCTACTTCAAGATGGCGGCTGACGAATTAATATACAAAGAACTAGATCGTCTTAAGAAATCTGAATTATTGGAAATAATTATTCACAAAAAGGTTCCCGAAGGAATAAAAATTAGTGAAAGTGTCAAAAATGTTTTGGAGACCAGTGGATCTTCTTGTTCTGATGGTTCCGATGTGAAACTGTGCAATAGTGATTTGAGGTTAGAACTCACTCAACTACACTAACTACAGTGCAAGTTAAAGTGTGCCGAGATTGAGATTACTTACTTAAAATCGTTAAATACAGAGCTAGTAAAAGGTAATGAACGTCAAGATTTAATTATTTCTTTATTAAAAACGAATTCAAATAAAAATATTGAACATAAACAGACTACGTCCAACGTTGCCAATCCTACTAATGGGGGACCTAAACCACCTGAAAATTCCAATGCTGTAGCTAATAATATTAGTAGTCGTAGACGTAGTAAAAGTCAATCCACGTCTACTCTGGAAGCAGTACTTCCAGCTTCAGTTGATTTAGGAAGTAATGAGTGTCAAAAGGCCCAAGAAAGTATTATGTCATCTGTAATAAATCTTACGAAAGGAGCCACAAATGACGAAGCTCCATGGCAGAAAGTTCAAGACAGAAACAAAAGAAGGAGACAGTTAGTTGTTGGAACTGGTGCTGGATCTGTCAAAGGTGTTCCAAAATATGTAGATCTACATGTGTATCGCATTGATCCTAGCACCAATGTGACTGCAATGGAAAATCTTCTGAAACCCCATTTTCCGGAAGTGCTTTGCGAGTCTATGGAGTCTCGCTACCCAAGTCTTTACTCATCATTTAAGGTCCGAATATACAGTGGAACCTCGATAACTCGGATTAATCGGGACCGCGGCCGATCCGGGTTATCGAAAATCCGGGTTAGCCGGAGAATATAGTAAAAATTAATAAATAACCTCCATTACAATTACAAAAACATGAAACACATATGCACAGTACACATCTAAATTACGTATAGTTGTATAGAGTGTAGAGTTTTGTTCATTTCTTGGTAAAAAACTCAGTCATACTGTTAGTATAAGAGCTGTGAGACATTTTTGAGTAGGTATTTTAGGCAACTTGAAAAATTTTCAGGTGACTGTTCCATGATAGCCTAATACAAAAATGCCGGTCTGGCTGGAGGGTAGCGGTTATTTTCCCCAAAAATACCCCCCCCCCCAAAGCTAAAAAAAGGGCAAAAATTGTTATTACAAAAAATATCATTGACGTGACTTTAAAATAAATTTATATATTCAAATATAAAGAAAATAAACAGGCCAGGCGACTTGAGGGCGATTGTAACTCTGCAAGATACTTGCATGGGCGTCCCAGGATTATTTTCAGGGGATGCATCTGAACTTCAGAACATTGCATCTGAATCTGTACATACTATTAATGAATATAAAATATACAACTATACATGCATAGCTATGTACATTCCTTCCAGACAGGGAGGTGCAATTGTTATTTTGACAGGGTATTTTTTAATATTAAAAATAAATATTCTAAAAAAGACAGGCTTTTTTTGGTGAAATTTTCCAACTGCCATGTGATCAAACAAATTACGCGTGCATATAAATGAAAAGCGCTATAGGCAAGCACCAGTGTGAGAAAGAGCGTATACCGATAGCTGTTTGCGTCCTCTGTTGTAACTGAGCGAGTCCGTTCGCTCGAGAAAAATCACGTGACCTGGCGATAACCATGTTGTTGTAACTTTTTCTTAATTAAAGGAACATAATACATACTATACAATACAGTGATGAGCAAGCTAATAACCGGCAAAATAGCTCAAAAGATTGAAAACATAACACATTGCGAAACAAAAAAAGTTTCATCTCTTTTTGTTGCGCAATGTATTATGTTTTCCATCTTTTGAGCTATTTTGCCGGTTATTAGCGCGCTCATCACTGTAGATTTTGCAAATATGATAGAAAAAAAAAACAAATGTATTATTATAAATATATAGGTAGAAAAGTATAAAACTATAAACTAAATTAATTCTGCGTCTTGTACTTCTTCTTCAAACTCCTTATCTGAGCTTAAATATTAATTCTATTTTTCTTCGTCAGACTCCCCTCAAGACTCAGATTCCTCTTCTACCTAATCTGTAAATAGTTATAATATGTATTTAGACTTAATTAAAAATTTATTAGTGATTAATTAATTGAGTTGCTACGTATTCTTACTTACATAACCAATACTTAATACTTTTCCTTATAGGTATGTATAACCAATCACATAAGGTTTTTTATTTCTTAGTATATGACCAAAGTAGCTCATTTTTTCCTTCATAGTGTTGAGTATTTCTTTTACCATTTTCATCTTTCTTAATGTTTCCGTGTTTGTTACGTGTTGTGTCCATGATTTTTTTACATTATTCGATAACACCACATCTCAACAATGGCAAGTCTTTCTTCAGATGCGCCCGTGGTTGTGCAGGCTTCGACTCCGTATAAAATGACAGAGAATACGTAGCAGCTCAATTAATTAATCACTAATTAATTTTTAATAAATTCTAAATGCATACTACAACTATTTACAGATCATGTAGAAGAAGAATCTGAGTCTCGAGGGGAGTCTGACGAAGAAGAAGAGAATGAATACTTAAGCTCAGATGAGGAGTTTGAAGAAGAAGTACAAGATTCGGACACAGAATTTATTTAGTTTATAGTTTTATACTTTTCTACCTATATATTTATAATAATAATTTTGTCTTTTCCTATCATATTTGCAAAATCTATTGTATAGTACGTATTATTTTCCTTTAATTAAGAAAATCTTACTTCAAAAACTATAGTATATAATAATTACTCTAACGTTTCGAGGCACAACATGGGTATCGCCATGTCACGTGATTTTTCTCGAGCGAACGGACTCACTCCGCTAGAACAGAGGACGCAAACAGCTATCGGTATACGCTCTTTCTCACACTGCTGCTTACCTATAGCGCTTTTCATTTATATGAACGCGTAATTTGTTTGATCACATGGCAGTTGGAAAATTTCACCAAAAAACCTGCCTTTTTTAGAATATTTATTTTTATTATTAAAAAATACCCTGTCAAAATAACAATTGCACCTGCCTGTCCAGAAGGAATATACATAGCTATGCATGTATAGTTGTATATTTTATACTCGTTAATAGTATGTACATATTCAGATGAAATCTTCTGAAGTTCAGATGCAACCCCTGAAAATAATCCTGGGACGCCCATGCAAGTATCTTGCAGAGTTAAAATCGCCTTCAAATCACCTGGCTTGTTTATTTTCTTAATATTTGAATTTTTCAATTTACTTTAAAGTCACGTCAATGATATTTTTTGTAATAACAATTTTTACCCTTTTTTTTAACTTTGGGGGGGATTTTTGGGGAAAATAACCGCTACCCTCCAGCCAGACCGGCATTTTTGTATTAGGCTATCATGGAAGAGTCACCTGAAAAATTTTCAGCTTGCCTAAAATACCTACTCAAAAATGTCTCACAGCTCTTGGACCATGTAGAGATGTACCGACAACATAATATGGTAGGTCTGGATCCTGCGTACAAAAAAAATTGATAAATAGCAAGCTGAAAATTTGTTATTAGCTTAAGGGTGTCTAGTCGGACAAACATTAATATATGGGAACACTGGAACAGGGGAAGTTTTAACTGTGGAACAGGTTAAAAATTTGGAACGGTCAGACCACGAAAACGGCACATGTATTTTTTCCGACAGAACAGACTTAAACTCTCCGAACAGAGATTAAACTCTCATGCAAAAATCAGACTGCTATTTATCACCAAATTGGCGTTTTATTGAGTGGAACATGTAGAATATGTCAAATGACAGGAATTATGACAGGTGATAAATAGCAGTCTGATTTTTGCATGAGAGTTTAATCTCTGTTCGGAGAGTTTATGTCTGTTCTGTCGGACAAAACAAATGTGCCATTTTCGTGTTCTGACCGTTCCAAATTTTTGACCTGTTCCACAATTAAAACTGCCCCTGTTCCAGTGTTCTCATATATCAAAGTTTATCCGACTAGACACCCTTAAGCTATTAATAAATTTTTAGCTTGCTATTAATCAACTTTTTTTTCATACGCGGGATCCAGACCAGACCTATGGTAGCATAATGTCATATTATGATGCTGCAATAAATTTATTTTAAAGATTCGTCTTTATCAATCCTACCTAATGTTTCTAAGTTTCTTTTCCATTGTCACTGCAACATTTTTACGTTTTGTTACCATTACGTAGACAAAGCAAACACAATCTGAAGCACGATTACATTACAGAACGGAAGTGATTAATAGGCTGTACTACACACAATACAAGAATTTTTAAATAGTCACGTCTTTTTTAAACAATGCTAAGACAGTTTGACATAAATAAAGAAAAAGGAATACAGACAGGTGTCTGTTCTTTCCGATAAGCTGAGACGGTCGCTCTGGCTGCCGCCGTGTGCATGAATCATTTTTACTATTGTACTTATGTGTTCAAATTACACAGATACACATTATCTCTGAAATATTATTTGGCCTACATACATTTTTATTTGATAAAATTGTTAAATTGTTTATTTGTTAAATTTTTGTCTGATGAAAATCGGTCCGGGTTAGCCGGACTTCCGGGTTATCGGGGGCCGACTTATCGGGGTTCCACTGTATCAAAATAATTTCAATAAAGCTATGGATCCAGCAGTCTGGCCTGAAAATGCATGTGTGAACAATTTTTTGTACCTACGCAAAAATCAGAGGTAATGTTTAACCCTAAATTAATGTTATTAAAGGCGCGTTCCAAGTGACATGAAAACCGTCCTTCGTACTGCCCTCGTCATGCGCATTATAAAAAATGCGTTCCAAGCGAACATGAACGATGATTGGTATCGTACACCGTGTTGTTCCAAGCGATCCATATACCGCTTCGAAATCGGTAACTGAACGGCCCTTTTGATACATGCCTTCAAGCAGAAACTATTTGTACTGACTTGCGCAGTTAGGATTGTTTTTATTTTTACTGGTCACTGCTATGAGATCAGCTGATGATTCAATAATAGAATAATCCACAATTTACGCTATTAGTACCTGTGAATCTTGATTTCCGTTTAAATAATTATTAATTCTTTTTTTTTTTTCAAATTAATCTTATAAAAATGGATAATTTATTATTTTCTTTTTTCATAGAAGACAACGATTTAATGTCAGATATCGATTCTGGGGAAGGTTTTGAAGCTGAAGTGATGTTTAATGAACATGTTAAGTCCACTTTACATCAACAATAAATTGAACAAGAAATTGACAAAGTTATTTAAGGTCAAATTTGGCTTATTGGCTCCGTGCGTCTCCCCTCTACGTACAGTCACGTGATACGCTGTCAGATTTTGTAAGGACGTTTTAACATTGAAGGCCCCGTCTCACCATCAAATAATTGACAGTTATTTGATCAAACTTGACAGTCAAACTTGACTAGTGACACAAACTATACCTACTAACTGTCACTTTGTGTCACTAACTGTCAAGTTTGATCAAATAACTGTCAATTATTTGATGGTGAGACGGGGCCTTGAGTCTTAAGGCCCCGTCTCACCATCAAATAATTGACAGTTATTTGATCAAACTTGACAGTCAAACTTGACTAGTGACACAAACTATACATACTAACTGTCACTTTGTGTCACTAACTGTCAAGTTTGATCAAATAACTGTCAATTATTTGATGGTGAGACGGGGCCTTTATGGGATTATTTTGTTAAACTTGAATATTTTATTTTGTAGTGATAATAACCGAATACAATTGTTAGAATTCATTAGTTATTAATTTATACTGTAATTTATAGTGCAACAAAATATTTTCTTTTTCGTTAATAAATATTTATTGACATAAACTGCGATAGTGAGGTTATGCATACAAAATCAAACTGATAATCAATATTGGAAAGTGAAGAATTTATAGTGCGTTTTTATTTTCTGTTTATATTAATACATAATATCACTAGCGTGACACGACATTTTTTTAAATGTCTCATTTAAACATACACAAAGCGTCCTTATAAAATTTCAAAAAACCGCCACCATGAGCAGGTCGGTCGATTTTGCTTTGACACTTTGTTAACGCTCGGAGCGAATACAAAACACAATTCTACATCCAATTTTGCCGTGAATAAAAAGAAAATTGACAAAATAAAACATATCCAATTGTTCTATTTCATCAAATTATTTCACTTTCTTTTACAAACCATACATTTTGTACTCGTCAAATTTGGTATTGAATAACTTTGTCAATTTCTTATTCAATTTATTGTTGATGTAAAGTGGACATTAGAAATATTAATTTTTAACCATAACCACCTAGCAAACTACTAGTGGTACAGTGGTACTCGCACTGAAAATGGCTCAGGCGCAACTCGAACTTGAAATGGTACACGAATTCGTTCCAAGAGGGTTACGTACCGGTAATCGGATCGAGATCGAAAGAAAACCGTTCAAGGGCGATTCTGCGCATTAAAACAGTCCAATCGATTTCGTGGCGGTTCAAGGGATCGTACAAATGTGTCGTCTTGGAACGAACCTTAAATGTTCAAAGTATAAATAACCATAAAATATGTGACATTGTTGTGGATATTAATACATTTAAAAATATAGAAATCTTATGTCTAAAGGCTGTATGACACTATGCATTTTCTTGTATCATTTCTAATAGGTTTGTTCCAACATGAACTTTTGGACGGTCCAGAAACCGTCACGAAACTACTTGTACCGTAGGTTTGTTCCAACAAGAACTTTTTGACGGTCCAGAAACCGTCACGAAACTACTTGTACCGTTTGTTGTGCGCATGTTCGTAATTGTATCGCCCTGTTATCGTCCCATGACGGTAATCATAAGGTTTGTTCCAACATGAACTTTTGGACGGCCCAAAAACCGTCACGAAACTGCTTGTACCGTTTGTTGTGCGCATGTTCGTAATTGTATCGCCCAGTTATCGTCCCATGACGGTAATCATATATTTGTCATTTTTGTTGGTGACAGCTTGTGTGCTTTTAGTCGATCAAAGGCTCAAAAAATTTAAAGAATTAAATCCTAGTGCTCAAGTCAGTCCAACCAGCACATTATGCATTTGCCCGATTACTGAAATGATCATCACGAAACCGTCACCGAAAGATCACAATTCTTGTTGGAACAGTGGGAAGGACGATCCGATGACGATCATATTTTTGTTGGAACGGATTTTCTTTACTGCGCAGGATCGTTACCGTTTCCTGACGGTTCTCGGTCGTGTTGGAACAAACCTATATATTTGTCATTTTTATTGGTGACAGCTTGTGTGCTTTTAGTCGATCAAAGGCTCCAAAACTTTAAAGAATTAAGTCCTAGTGCGCAAGTCAGTCCAACCAGCACATTATGCATTTGCCCGATTACTGAAATGATCATCACGAAACCGTCACCGAAAGATCACAATTCTTGTTGGAACAGTGGGAAGGACGATCCGATGACGATCATATTTTTGTTGGAACGGATTTTGTTTACTGCGCAGGAGCATTACCGTTTCGTGACGGTTCTCGGTCGTGTTGGAACAAACCTCGTTTGTTGTGCGCATGTTCGTAATTGTATCGCCCAGTTATCGTCCCATGACGGTAATCATATATTTGTCATTTTTGTTGGTGACAGCTTGTGTGCTTTTAGTCGATCAAAGGCTCAAAAACTTTAAAGAATTAAATCCTAGTGCGCAAGTCAGTCCAACCAGCACATTATGCATTTGCCCGATTACTGAAATGATCATCACGAAACCGTCACCGAAAGATCACAATTCTTGTTGGAACAGTGGGAAGGACGATCCGATGACGATCATATTTCTGTTGGAACGGATTTTGTTTACTGCGCAGAAGCGTTACCGTTTCGTGACGGTTCTCGGTCGTGTTGGAACAAACCTATATCGTTTCTGATATGTCAAAAAAATGTATAGTGTCATACACAGATACAAGAAACGATATCAGAAACGATACAAGAATTTGTGTCAGGCACAGATTCTTGTACAATAACTGCGCCAATTTCTGCGCAAAGAGCAAAAACGTAAAACCTGCTGGTAAAACTTCTAAATCTCATAATGGCGGCTGAAAATGAGATCATATGATTTATGTCTTGATAAATTTATTTGTGTTTTGTAGGTATTATTTATAAATGTTTTATTGATACTTAATATACCGTTTGGTATGGACTACTGTTCTACTAATAACCATATATTTAGAATAACTTTGGGTTTCATATTGCATAATTTTTTAATAGAGGAAAATACAATAGTTCCAATTTGGATCAAACTGAAGATAATTATAATGCAAATATTTTAGCACAAATATCAAAACAAAATAAAAAACACAAATAATCAACAGTCAACGTAAAAATTCTAGTTATTATAACAATAAAATATTTGTTTTTAAAAGTTTATAAATTTTATAAAATCCTTAAAATCAGCTGTAGACGCAGTACTACCATACCAATGTAAGGTGACAGGGTGACAAACAAAATTTCGACCAATCACGTGCCGAATTTCATACAGTTTTCGATTGGCTGTGAGTTTCGACGGTAGCGCTATCTCGCGGTTTGATACTTATACTTTTCTGATAAAATTTATGTATGTGAAATATACAAAACGAGAAAAATAGATACTTATCTAGAAAGACACAAATTATGAACTGAAATATTATTGTAACCTGATTACTAAACGAATACACAGAATTAATAGTAAAATTAATTATGTTTTTTTATTTTATTCATTATAATTTTAATATTTAATATATAAGTTCGTGAGACTGGATGACTGCTTACGCAAGAGACCATTGAGAAAAAGAATAAGTTTTATATGAATTATTTAACATTTTAAAGTTTACCTCCGTTTATTTTTGTGTGCTTACTGCTTTGCTTATGAAAAATAATGTATATTTTCGTATTTTCCAAAAAATTTCTCTCATATCGGATGACTACTAACGGCCACAGCACCAAAATTTGTAATTTGTATGAATTGTAATTTGTTTGAATTCTATCAAAATGGATATTAAACATTATACTGGATTCAGTCTTATTTCCCATGATATCCAATTTCAATCAGCAACACCAAAAAAGGAAAGGATTTAGTTGATACAGGACATGTCCGAAATGTTTCCGAATATAATAACTGCATCCAGTACTGTTATATTCAATAGTTTTACATGAATCAATACAACAGCTGCAATATCTTGATTTCTTTTTTGAAAAATCCATATTACCCGCCATTTCAGTTTGTGAAGTTTATCAAATGCACAAAACAAAACTGCCAACTGCCACTAACACAGCGTTGCCACATTTTATTTAGAAAATCTACTGTAAAAGTTTAGCTTACTAAAATCTACTTATCAAAAACTAAAATATACTATAAAACTTTATTAATATATTTGTATATAATTTATGACTTTTTATAATAAAAATAACAGCTGACTAACTAGAATTTTTTTTTATTTAGTTAATGCCTCGACAACTAATGGGCATTGGCATGGTGATGGTACAGTGGATTTTACCAATTAGGTAGCTAGTGTTAAGTCGACTTTACATTACATGATTTATCATGTGATTTGTTATATGATTTGGTCATGGAGTAAAATTTACATGTTTACACTGTGTGATTCGTCATATGATTTTGCCATAAGCATTGTGTTTTATCATAAGCATTGTCATGCGGCTCGTCATGGGCAAAATCATATGATAAATCACGTGATAAATCATGTAGTGTAAAGTCGACTTTATGTGTAGTGTGTGTGTTGAGTAAGTGTCTTGTTACTTTGCAAAGTCGATGTCATTGTCTTTGCAGAGACGCTAATTGTATCCGAACGTCTGCGGTCCCTCCGGTGGGTACCGATCCCACAAGGATAGAAATTATTTTCATTTATTAATTTATAATAAACGAAAAATTCTCTACCCTGGTGAGATTCAAACTCACGACCATTCGGACCTTTCGATATTTCGATCCAAAGGTAGGCGCTCTTACCACTGAGCCACAGAGGGAGTTTAACTAGAAATTAATATGACTGTTTGTAAACAAAAACCAAACTTTTTTATATTTTAACTGGGGAACAAAATGACCAACTATAATTAATTTTTATCAGTTTCATATTTAATATTTGTATATAATATTTTGTCATCCACTGATTTTAACATCTGCATATCTGGATCACATTCTTCAAACAATTATTTCGCATTTTACATTAGAAACACGCAAACACAACATTTGTTGTTTTGCAAAGTTACATCCCAGCAAACAGACCGACGTGTTAATTACGTGAATTTTGGGTACATTTGTCACCAATATACGTAATTGTTTACGTGAATTTCACGTGAAAATTTGGTTGGAATGTCACATTGAAAATACGTCTTTAAATTACGTGAATAACTCGTCTTCAATAGACGTGTTATTTACCTTAAATAGCAATAAAATGTTTCGGGAAATTCACGTTGCAAATACGTGTTGATTAACGTATCTTTTAGGGAATGTATATATTAGTATTCACGTGAAAAATACGTCCTCGGTTCACGTAAATAATTCGACCTTAATTAACTTATGAATCACGTAATTATTATCCTCATATTATGATGTAAATAAAACAAGCATAATATAAAGTATTAACCATGTATTTATTTAGTAGAATTTAGAGACTTTAAAACATTTGCCAACACAAAACACAACACAGGTCACTTTTTATTTCGAGGAAGACGCTTCGACACTTTATTGTTTTTTCTGATTGCATCATCGGCACTTCAACCCTCGAGCAGTGAGGTAACAGGTAAACGTTAATACGAAATACATTATTATAAATAAACCGGCCTAAAATAAAACGAGAGAAATAAAGCTCTTCACGTTTCTCTTTTTATTGTGAGTGTGAGAAGCTGATATTAGAGGTTATGATCATCGATTATAAAAATCGATTATTTTTAAATTACAGTTAAACTATTCTACTTACTTTAAATTAGTATTACGTAATTTCTTTTTGTTTTTAAATTTCTTCTACTATTAACTAATATGGTCTTACTAAAAATCTATTTCAATACCAGAATAATATAAAAAAAAAAAATAATCCTATCGAAACGTATCTATTATTCGATAAATCGATTAATTTATTTTTCGAATCAACATGTTATTCACGTACCGTGGTCATGTGATATTATTTAAAGGAGGAGAAAGGCTTGGTAGTACGTCATAACCGCGCGCGATTTGAAAATTAGACTCAAGATCATTTTAGTTGCTGTGATAGTTTTAAAGAAAAAAATAGCAAAAATAGCTTCAAATCAAGGTTGGATTGAAATAGTTACTCTAAATGATTTTAAAAGCGAAATCATAAACTTTTTGTTTAAATATTGGTATTATTTACATTACTTTTACCTGAAAATAAATCTAATTTTTCGACGTCCATAAAATACAGTGAGTAAAATTCAAGCGATACGTATTTAACCAACACCGTTGTAAAATTTTGTTTTCCAAAATATTTCTCAAAATTTAACCAAAGGAAGTTATTTCTGTTTCGTGATTATTACGTGAAATACACGTACCTTTGCGATGTAACCAACATTCACACCTATTATAAAAAAGCATGTACTGTATTCGTCATTATGATTTTATATCATTCTAATGTCAAACATGTATAAAGGAAGCACTAATATATACGTGAATTATTTGGCACTGAAATACGTTTTTTTCCCGTCACAAATCACCGAGTTACGTATTCGTTGAAATTTGCCGTAAATTTAACGTAATCATCACGTAACTGGGCTCAAACCTGTTTGCTGGGATATTTAGATATTTTAGTTTTCCATCGTTAGCTTCTAACAGGCTCACCGAATACCATAACTCTCTAACACCTGAAATAGGTACTAATTGCACTGCTACTTGAAATCTGCAAGTTTGTTACACTAGAATCCAGTTTCATTTCTGTTTAATATTCATCATCTACGTCCTGGGGCTAGATTCCGTGCACTGTAGATATCTACACTTCGCTTTCTATCTATGTCAATTGTCGTGAAAATATTTGAATTTTTAGCTTTAATTGAATTATTTTCTAGTTTTGCTAGTTGATGCTGAAGTGACACTTGTAAAACAAGAAAATATTTGAATTAAAACTAAAAATTCAAATATATTGACATTGATAGAAAGCGGTCGGCGGTGTTAGCGATTGTACACAGAATCCCACCCCTGAATCTTATTTTCGGTAATGACATTGGGAAATTGTAACAAAATGTCTAAAAATTAATTTAGAAATGGGGCAAATACTATTAAAAAGTAAATTTTATTTTAGTCATAAGAAAATGTTGAAATATACCAAAAATCTACTAAAAAAATATTGCCTACTAGAATTTTTTAAAAAAATATCAAAAATCTACCAAAAAAGTAGAAATCTACTAAATGTGGCAACGCTGCACTAACAGCTGTGGCGAAAACCGTCAAATCCCCTCTCCTCTACCCATGGCGCGCCATTTAAATTTATCAGATAAATGCACAAAACTGCCACTAACAGCGCTGGCGAAAGCTGTCAAATCCCCTCTGCCCATCGGCTCATGGCCAATACAAGAACTTGCATAGTGTCATACAGGGCACAAATGGGGAGAGATTAAATATCCAGCACGCAACCGCGCTGTTGCCAGATTTACATAGCGGGAATTTTAAAATTTCTAATGCGAATTGGTTTAAAATTTGACATCCGAATCTTAACCTTACTTTTGTGATTATTTATTTACAAATGTAAATAAATTAAAACAAGTATTGTATGTACTGTACTGTGTTATAATTTAAAACGCTTAATTATGTTAGTCCTAAAAAGATTAAGCCCAAAAGAGATATACTTGTTTACAGTGCAAATTAATGGCAATAGGGATTTACGATTTCATTTGCAGGAAAAACATGGGCAACCTACCCAGTTGGTAAAATTTCAATTCAAAAACTCTTTAGGTAGGTATGGAATAACTTCCACATTATTATTTATTTTTTAAGTATTAAGGTTGATGTTGATATCAAAGGTAGTTTTATGTAGGTAGATATTAGATAAAAGTAAGCTATAAGTAGTATAACCACAGCCTAGGAGGAATTCCTCCTATACTGTGGTATAACCAAGGAATATAGACTGGTATAACTTCCCATGTAATCATCTGTTGTTTTTGTAGATTTTACTGTGTGGATGGCACAGGAAGAGAAACAAAATAATATTCAGTACTGCAGTCACAGGAGTACAAAAACATGAAGCATCTTATTATGTATGTATGCCATTCTCAAACAATAATTATTGTACAAAACAAGATAAAGATAGAGACACAGCTTTAAAATCCCGAGGATCCTGCGAAAAGAAAAGTGAAAATGTCTCAATTAATGTAGTATAGATAGACATTTTTCTTTATTTTAGTATTAAATAATTATTTAGAATATTAATATGTATTAGTTTTAATAGTATTAATATGTATTAGTTTTAATAGTATTAATATGTATTGTATGAATAATTCCCATCATGTATCTGCTAACTAAAGCAACAAAATAAATCAAAATGAAAAAACATTTCAGTGACGTAGCACCTTTACTTTACCTGGCGGCGAGGTGAGTTATTAGGTAAATTCTATTTTCTTACATAATATACTTAAAAATTAATGGTGGTATTATTGTGGTTTATATTGAAAGCTAAAGCAATTAAAATAATTTTTTCTGTTAATTATTTAACACATTCACAGACACGACTGCATATGAAGTCATTTGCTCCATAAGAAGACGTGGCTACAGGCAAAGCGTGTCCGTAAATGTGTTAATAATAATAATTTTACATCTATTGTGTTACACATACATTTTACTATTAAAGACAATTATGAAAATGTCAAAAACGCCCACAAAGTGGCTTTAAGTTTTATTACACAGTATGTGGACTTCAAATAGGACGATTATGTTAAGTATGAGCAGAACAAAGACTAACAATTAATGTTTTATTGTCATAGGTTGTCTTTTTTCATTATATTTAATGCAGCTTTCTTTAAAATTCAGTAATCCATATATTTCAAATCCTTTAACTGACCAGCCAACAGAGTGAAGTCTAAATGACATGTTTTTTTAGTCTTAATTGGTAGGAGACCTAAACATGACCAAAATATGATGTCAGGTTTAATGACCAATTTGCCATCAATAGGGCTTTTCATCGATTGTCATTTGTTTCGAGCTCCTGTCATGTGTCATACAATATTAATATATTTACGCCATACGTCTTTGATTTGTATCATTGGTATTACCAATAACGTATGACGTATATATATTAATATTATGTGACACATGACAGAAGCTCAAAACAAATGACTGTGAATAAAAAGCCCTATTCATCACATCTAACTTGAATGACATTAAATTGAGCAATTAGTGGCAACGTTTTATTGTGGTAATTTTGTGACGTAAGACATCTTTATGACATGTATTTACGTCATATTCAATTGACATCTGTATTACATCAAGTTAGTTTTTGGGTGTACACAACTAAACAACAGTTTTTTTATTGATAGGTTTATTTCGTTAAATCAAAAAAATGAATATAATTAAAATAAGATAAGAATAACAAATATGATTTGCTACCTACAAATGTGTTAGGGCTAAAAAATATAGTATTTTTACTACAAAAGCGATATTACGTAGGTTAAAATTTTTGACGTAAGATAACTGTCAAAACATCAGATTGTGACTTTTCATTATTGCCATGTTTATAATAAAATGACAATAATGAAAAGTCACATTCTAATGTTTTGACAGTTCTCTTACGTCAAAAATTTTGACCTACGTAATATCGCTTTTGTAGTAAAAATACTATACATAAAACATGACATTACACACTTTGACCTAAATCTAAACTAAAAAGTTATTATTGTTATAATCGGAGTTAAAAAATATAGTAACAAAATTTATGAACAGGTTTAACCTTCCGATGACCAACCTTTTTTTTGTTACACGGATGACCAAGGGGGGGGGGGGAAATGGTCAAAAATAACATTTAACAAAAAAATGAAGTTTTTTTTTTATTTTTTTTAAATTTTTTTTATGGCATGGACTTTATGTCATTCAGCCAGTCACAACATGAGTATTAGTGTCATGTGTAGTGTGTATGTTGAGTAAGTGCCTTGTTACTTTGCAAAGTCGACGTCATTAGCGTAACACTACTTGGAATTACACATAATAGACGCTATTTTACTAAACATCAACTTCAGAATATATTTTTTATTCGTAAAATATAGGGAATTCTTTTTATTTCAAAATATGAGGATATCTAGAATGATATTAAAGTCAAATAAAAAAATAATGAGTTAAAAATTGAAAATACTTTTGAATTTATTAAAGAAAAACATAAGCTGGGGTCACAATTTCCCCCGCTTGGTCATCCGAAGGTTAAGACTGTTCAATAAAGTAATTCCTAGCTATAAAAATAGTTTTTACTTATTATATTATATCGATATATTTTTGGCAAAGTAACGTGACATTTTTGGGGAAAAACATGTTTTTCCATTAAACTAACACTATTATTGTTTAGAAGTTACTACCAAAGTGTAGTAAGCCTAGAATTACTTTAAACATAATATATATGTATAGGCTTACTACACTTTGGCAGTACCTTCTGAACAATAATAGCGTTAGTTTAATGGGAAAAACATGATTTTCAAAAATGTCACTTACGCTACTTTGCCAAAAATGTATCGATATGTCGTATACAAAAGAGGTAATTAAATTTTTATAGATATATTTCCGAAAACATTTGTATCCTGTGCCGCATATGGTTGATTTATTAATTTTCATTATAAAAATAAAATAAGTACATAATTAAGATATTTAATACAAACAAGACAGTTCGAGAATTAATTACTAGACTAGATTACCTAGAGAAAGAGAAGAGAAATATGATTATGTCATCGTAACAGGTTTGGATATAGACGCTGAGGAACCGGAAGTGTTGAAATTGTCTATGGGAAAAATGATAAACTTTACAGATACAAGTAGAGATTAAATCAGCTCTTAAGATAGAAGAGAGAACATCTCTGCATTTCGTGTACTAATCAAATACTAATATCTAAAAATATTTAAACTGATTGTTGTGCAGGAATATTACAATACATAAAAGTAACATATTTTAAAACACATTATGGGCATATTCAAAAATGTAAGTAAAATATTTACATATACACAATATAATTTAAAATAAAAATGTTACCACTAATCCATTTTTTAAATATTATTGAGAGTTGATTTACTTACAAGAAAAGATAACACAAACATTAAACACTCCTATGACGTTGATTTGAAAGATGGATGTAGGCACAAAGATAACGCAACCAGTGTTCATTTGTGGGTAAGTGAATGCTTACAGACCGGGTTATGTCCAATATTATTTTACAAACAACAGGGCATACTAATTGAATCGTTTATTTCAGAAAGAGGTCAAGTGACAAATCTTGACAAAATGAGTGCAAAAAATTAATTTTTTTTCTTAAACAATTTAACAAGATACATTTTTAAAAAATACAACATTTTTTAACAAATACTCCAGGTTGCTAGGTAGAATTTTTATTTTATATAATGTGATTGTTTGTTGAATGTAAACAGTGTGTAAACTTTATTTTCTCAAAAGTGGATACTTGTGACTTGACCCCTTTCTGAAATAAACGATTCAATTATTGATAATCCTCCCGAATTAAACAATAATGATTTTTGTCTTATGTGTTTCCATGAATACTGTGCAAAAGGAAATATTAATTAAGTTTGGTAAATCGCTTATCGCAACTAATGGAACTCATGGGCTCATAAAAAATACTTTTATTTACCAACTTTTTTTGAAAAAATACATGAGTGTGCTGGTATTATATAGTCAAATGTTTTCATATCAGACATAACTAACACTTTTTACAATGCCTGAATGTAATGGGTTCTGTTCCTAATAGACTGTTATGTCCCTGGTACATAGACAAGGCATGGCAAGTAAATCTTAATGAAATATCTGATTCTGAAAAAATCCTATGTATACAAGACATTGAAAGAGCTGCAATACATGTTAGATTCAGATAGAGTATTAATAGGTGTTTGGGTAAAATTCTAAATGATGCAGATACATACAATTTTGGTAAGTATTTCCAGCAGAACTACTGTAATAACTTCCAACAATGCACCTATTGTTATAGGAAGGATTATGGAATTAAAATACCAATAATATGACCATTGAAAATCAGTTGTTATTGTTTTTAAGGAATAAAACTGTTGAAAGGGTTATAAAGCTTAAAAAAGGTAAACCTGTTGAATGCTCCATAACGTCTAGATACCGAACTGTATTAGCTTGCTATTTTACAAGATAATAATGTGTATATACTAAAAGAAAAAAAAAACTGAATACCTTGTTGAAACACAAAAAAACTTGCTGCTCTAAAAAACTAAATGCAATGTCTGCAATATATGTATACATTCATTTAGTTGTTCCTGTATAGATTATTCAATAAAAAATACCATATATAAACACATTCATTATGTAGCAATGCAAGATACTGCAGATCGCATTCAACCTAAAGACTTTTCATTTTCTAAAAACTAAACGGTGTCAGGTGATGTTGAACAGCTGTTTTCTTATATCTCTACGTACTCTATGTACTCCTGTGACTGCAGTACTGAATATTATTTTGTGTCTCTTCCTGTGCCATCCAGACAGTAAAATCTACAAAAACATAACAGGTGACTACATGGGAAGTTATACTACTCATAGCTTACTTGTATGGGCCATTCCACAAATATATGTCTGTTCCAGACCATCGCAACAACGAATATTTTAATGTGCAACATAAGAAGTATGAAAGTAAATGGCTCTAGAAATTATTCCAATAAACAAGAATGGAATTTGCAATTTAGTTTAGTACTTCTTATGTTGCACACTAAAATATTCGTTGTCGCGATGGTCTGGAACAGATGTATGTTCGTGGAATGGCCTCTATCTAGTATCTACCTACATAAAACTACCTTTGAAATCTAACTTTTTGATATCAACATCAACCTTAATACTTAAAAAATAAATAATAATGCGAAAGTTACCCATACTTACCTAAAGAGTTTTTGAATTGCAATTTTACGAACTGGGTAGGTTGCCCATGTTTTTCCTGCAAATGAAATCCTAAATCCCTATTTCCATTAAAAAATCATTTGCACTGTAAACAAGTGTATTTTTGTGGGCTTCATTTTTTTTAAAGACTAACATAATTAAGAGTTTTAAATTATAACACAGTAGGTACATACAATACTTGTTTGAATTTATTTACATATTTGTAAATAAATAATCACAAAAGTAAGGTTAAGATTCCGATTCGAGAAAACACAACTGTCAAATTTTAAACCAACTCGCATTCGAGATTTTAAAATTCCCGCTAATAGAAAATATGTAAATCTGGCAACAGCGCGGTTGCGTGCTGGATATTTAATCTCTCCCGCACAAATGTACATACAAGAAATGATACAAGAAAATGTATACAAGAAACGATATCAGAAACGATATTAGAAATGATACAAGAAAATGCATAGTGTCATACAGCCTTAACAGAATTATGGGAAACCATTGACTATTAATAATGTATACATTGATGGATATATTGTAGAAACTCTTCAGTAAGAGGAGGTGGTGTAGGAATATTCGTAAAGAGAAATGTAAACGCTCATAATATTAATGTTAAAAAATTCTGTTCTGATAAACAGTCAGAGTTTTGTTGTTCTTTAATTAGGGATAAAAACAATAATATCTTTTACATATTGAATTGCTACCGATCTCCGTGTGGAGATGTAAATATTTTTATAAATAATCTTGACTGTCTTTTAAATCATTTATACAAGCCAAATGTATGTTATATTATTTGTGGTGACTTTAATATTGATATGAAAACGTCAAACAATAACCAAACAAAATTACTGAACTGCTTATCTACTTATAACATACATACTAATCTTGTCAAATGGCCTACAAGAGTAACAAATACCAGCATAACAACAATTGATAATGTTTTTGTAAATTTTTCTAATTTAGGTACATCATGTATTCTTGACAACAGTGGGGGCTATGCTGTATCATTTACGTAAACCGATTACGTACGGTAAACTCGAATTACAGGCTGTAATCTTGTGTGTAAAATCGGTATGCTGTATCAATGATATCCAAGGGGTTGCCTACCTTCGTATGTAATTTCTTTTAGGTAAACGCACGCGTAAACGTAATTTTAAACTTTTCTAAACAAAAATTACTTGCCGTTTAGTTTGGTTATGTGAAAATGTTTATGTTATATTAATAAATATTGTTATTTTTATTTGTGAAACCAAGTTGTTTGTGTGATAGACTTGTATTTGATTTTTAGTTTAATTGGTTTAGTGTTTAATTTTTAAGTGATTTTTTAGTTGTTTAGTACTTCAATATAATATATCATAAAATGAATTTTTGGTTTTGTTCTAAATAGCTTTCACTATTTCCTACTAATTACTAACACTACATCATCAGGATACAGTAAGTACCAGGGAATGTAAAGTTGTGCTCACAACGAAGCGCCAACCCTCACTTCCTGGTATCCCTCGTACCATATCATGGATCGCCCGATGCATTATGTTAAATGCGATGAGATCGTTCACGAAAATGAAGAGTAGTAGGATACTCTGTTCTAGGCGAGGATACCATCCTTTGGTCTCCTTAGTGAGTGCACCCTTACCCTGCTAGGCCTGGATCCCACGTATCAAAAAAAGTTAATTAACAGCAAGCTGAAAATTTGCTAATAGGGCTTTTCATCAATTGTCATTTATTTCGAGTTCCTGTCATATGTTATATATAATATTAATATAGGGCTTTTCATTCACAGTCATTTGTTTCGAGCTTCTGTCCTGTGTCTCATAATATTAATATATCTACATCATACGTTATTGGCATATACCAATGATACAAACCAAAGACATATGACGTAGATATATTAATATAATATGACACATGACAGCAGCTCGAAACAAATGACAATCGATGAAAAGCCCTATACACGGATTATACGGCATATGACAGAAGCTCAAAACAAATGACTGTGAATGAAAAGCCCTATAGCTTAATGGTGTCTAGTCGGACAAACTTTGATGTACGCAAACACTGGAAGTTTTAATTGTGGAACAGTTTAAAAATTTGGAACGTAGATTACTAAAACTACCTTGTATTTTGTCAGACAGAACATCCAATTGATTTGTTACCCTTTCATTAAACTCTCATGCAAAAATCAGACTGATATTACTAACCAACATGATTCCTGTCATTTGACATGTTCTTCTTGTTCCACTCATTAAAATGCCCAGTTGGTGATAAACACCAGTCTGATTTTTGCATGAGAGTAATGAAATGGAAACAAATCAATTGGAAGTTCTGTCCGACAAAATACATAAAACGTTTTCAAAGTCTGACGTTCCAAATTTTTAACTTATTCCACAATTAATACTTCCCCTGTTCCCATGCATCAAAGTTTGTCTGACTAGACACTGTTAATCTATTAACAAATAATTTTCAGCTAGCTATTAATCAACTTTTTTTTGGTACGCATTATCCAGGTCTATACAGTTCCCTTGTTTACTGATCCAAAACTAACGAGTATAAATAAGAACTGAGTACTTACTGTGCCTCTCCCATATTTTCATGAAGTGTCTAAGTAGTTTTATGACTCTGTAGTTTGTTCATTATTGTATTTTTGTTTGTTTTTATAAACGGGTACAAATATACTGTAACTTATTCCACAATTAATACTTCCCCTGTTCCCATACATCAAAGTTTGTCTGACTAGACACTGTTAATCTATTAACAAATAATTTTCAGCTAGCTATTAATCAACTTTTTTTTGGTACGCATTATCCAGGTCTATGCAGTTCCCTTGTTTACTGATCCAAAACTAATGAGTATAAATAAGAACTGAGTACTTACTGTGCCTCTCCCATATTTTCATGAAGTGTAAGTAGTTTTATGACTGTAGTTTGTTCATTTTTGTATTTTTTTTTGTTTTTATAAACGGGTACAAATATACTGCTTCTTCATTCGTTTAGCATTTGTCCAACTTCCATAATTCTATTAAATAAACGTATTAGCCAACTTATTCCTGCCTCTTCTAATGGCTTCCACATTTCGCCAGGAATATCCTGATTCCTTTATTTTTTGAAGTGCTTGAACCACTTCCTCATGGTCAGTGCGAGTTGACAGTAAAATCAAGTAGGAAGTATATATCAGCACGTCTCGCAACAAGGATGGAAAAAATACAGTATGTTTAAGATATACTATGTGAAGACAGACACATGTCTCTGACTCATTAGCTATCATCAGTACAGTATAGCCAAGTTAGAATAGGTCTGCGTTAACCTTTCCTTGTTTGAAAAACTCTAAACATTGATTGTTTGAAACATTCCGCATTCCTTTCCTCAGGTAGCTGTAGCTTCCTCCTTGGATGTGTTAGTTGTTGCTCTGGAATCGTTAGGATCTTCTAACATTATTGTCACAAATTGGTTGCATTGCTCCTGTAGTGATCTTTTCCCAAGCTAGCATACACCTCTAGTAGGTATAGCGGTATAGCATACAGAAATGTAGATAAACTGATAATGTTGATTTGTAAACAAAACATCTTCACTAAATGGGTGAAAAAGCTGAATTCTTAGTGTCTGTTATCTGTATTTTGAGGTTGCAGTCATTAAGTTAAGGGGCAGAATAAAAAAAAACTCTGTAGACACATTAACGGACACACTTCACATGTAGTCACATCTTCTTAAGGAGTGACTTCATATGTAGTTGTGTCAGTGAATGTATTAATATCAAGCTTTCGCAAAATTTATTTGTTTCATCAAGTCTAAAATAAATTTATAATTCTTTTCTCAGTAAATACAATGAAATTAAGACAAAAAAGCATTGTATTAAAGAAGCATAAAAACTTACAACATGAGCTTAGTCCATTAAATTTTAAACATTATCACTAAACATAAAAAATATAAGATTGTTAATCTAGTAGTAATTACAATGTTTTATTTAATTTTATATCACAGTAATAGTTTTTGGCACTGAAATATCTCATAAAAACGGATTACTGGTTGTCTCGTAATCCATCTCGTAACTGAAGTCACTCTAGATTTAAATTATGTCTTTCTGCCACAGCATTTAAGTACATAAATAACCGATTTACAAAATTCATCTTTTCAAAATATAAACATTAAACTTAAAAACAAGCAAAAAGTTGGGTTAACATGAATTAACTGACAGTCAGGACATGACAGAACCCTAAATAACATGATACGTAATTTTTTTGATAACATCATACCACTTTATACACTTATGTTTTGACGACTGTAATCTGATGTACGTAATTCTGAACTTTACACGAAACCTTAATTCGCACACTTGATCCAACGTTGCCAATTGTACGGGTAACAGTCAATGCGCGGTAAATTTAAAAAAGTCAATGCATTGTGCCAGCACACAATGTGACACAATCATAATATAATGATTAGTAATATATTAATTTAATCATTAAAGGTAGTCAGTAACTGCGTGCGTCATACATATTATATTTTCAAGTTTAATTTATGTCTTACTAATATACATACATGATAAAGCTCAAGCTAAAATAAGTTTATTCAAGCGTTTAAGCTATTAGGTCAGGATCCCGCGTATGAAAAAAAAATTGATTAATAGCAAGCTGAAAATTTGTTAATAGGTTAAGGGTGTCTAGTCGGACAAACTTTGATATATGGGAACACTGGAAATTTTAATTGTGGAACAGGTTAAAAATTTGGAACGGTCAGACCACGAAAACGTCACATGTATTTTGTCCAAAAGAACTTCCAATTGATTTGTTACCCTTTCATGCAAAAATCAGACTGCTATTTATCACCTGCCATAATTCCTGTCATTTGACATATTCTACGTGTTCCACTCATTTATAATTCTCATTTGGTGATAAATAGCAACCTGATTTTTGCACGAGAGTTTAATGAAAGGGTAACAATTCAATTGAAAGTTCTGTCGGACAAAATACATGTGACGTTTTCGTGGTCTGACAGTTCCAAATTTTTAACCTGTTCCACAATTAAAACCCCTTTTCCTATATATCAAAGTTTGTCCAACTAGACACCCTTAAGCTATTAACAAATTTTCAGCTTGCTTAATCAACTTTTTTTTCATACGCTGGAGCCAGACCTATATACATATATGTACAAGAACTGCAAGAAATTTTGTGAAAGTGGCTTACGAAAAAAAAAAAACAAACAGATCGCTTCGTAGCAGCAATTAAGATTGCTTCGTAGGGGTAACTTCAGACATGGCCTGTTCTGTTAAGCCATAACAGAGGGTTACTTTAAATTGTCGGCTCGAGTGGGGAAAGAATTTGGTAAGATACTGGGTGCTATGTAAATACCAGGTAAATTCAGAACCAAGTACTAACGTTTATTACAGGAGTGAAATGGAAAGAATAAGCTAAAGATAGCCTAACTCAGTGACCTTTAATATATTACTCAGACACATTTTTGCTGTTTATTTAGCGTTTGCCTCTAAATCACCGCCTTTGAAATCAATAGGCAGTGATGTGTTGTTGCCATATCAATTTCTAAAAGTAAAAGTTGATATAAAAATAGTGTTTTTCAAACTAAGCAAAACGAACGTATATAGTCGTACCGAATTTATTTTGCAAACATGAAGTTGGTCAAGTGCAATCAATTACACAGTTTAAAAAAATACCTCTAATACAAAGTATAACAATACTTGAATATATGCTATACAGGGTGTTATAACAGAAAAATATAATAAGCAGTAAAATATGATCGCTGTTTACAATTAAAAGAAAATATGATTTAAAAATTGTGGCCTATGGAAAGTTTTTGTTATCAATGGGTTAAAGTGTTTTTCACTCAATAATATGTAGTATGTGTAATAATATGTGTACAGCACCAATTCAAGTTAAACTTGTTATTGATTTTTGTGTTTGTTATTGTTTTGTATTTTTTATGACTCTGTAAGCATTGTCTATAAAATTGTACAATTCTCCATGATAATAAAGCATATTTCTATTCTAAGTTGTCTATTTCTTAAACCAAAGCATTGATTATTACTACGAAATATTATTTTGTAGAAGTTGTCAAACAAATAAAATATTTGGGAATTATTATTGATAATTTATTTATCAACATTAAAAACGATTTATTGATTACAGTTAATTTATTTAATGGAAATTAAGGTAATAATAATAATAATAATGTTTATTCAACACAAATATAACAATATACATAAAATAATAAACTATAAAATCTTCATGCGACTAAAAACATATCAAAGTGTAGATATAGTTAATAAGAATAAACATAGGAAGCCACAAGAAAATAAATTTGCACGTAGCTATAGCCCAAAGTAACTCCTGTTGTTTATCCAAATCTTCACTAGTCAAAAGCCTTTAAAGTAAAGTTCCAGCAGTTTTTCCTTTTTCTACATATATAAAATAGCTGGTGTTTGTTCCTAAAAACAAATACATAAATAAAAATTTTACGTTGTGTACCATAAAAATCATACAAATGTGGAAAGTACCACAAAAGTACAGTACACACTTGATACTCCGACATGCTCGGTAGTCTGACCTTTTGGTCCCATACCTGTCGGACTATCAAGGGACAACTGTATTTTAATATTAGGACAGTTATACCTATAAGGTTTAGGTTAGTTTAGTTAGTTTTATATAAGGGCAGTTGCCATAATAAGCCACAACAAAAAGGTATTAAAAGAAAAAGCTATAGACCTGAAATGGGAAGCTACTATGTTTAGTTTATATATAAATGAAAGTAAAACAAAATATATAGAGTGCACAAAGTAAAATCAACATGAACATCTGAAGGTAGAAAACCATACCTACGAATATGCCTCCCATTTTCACTACCCAGACTCAATAATAAATGACAACAACGCCAGTCAAGAAAAGCATGGATTCTTAGCAGCAATAAGTGATTTTATGCATACAAAGACTTGACGAAAAGTAAGTTACTAAGTCTAACGTTAGAATCTACAAAACAAATCTACACATTGCAGTGATGGTTTGTGGAGAATTAAAATGAACACGAGCTGGATAATACTAATGCAGAGCGCAGATATTGCTAGAATTGTAAAATCTCAAAGACTAAATTGGCTTGATCACTCAGAAAGAATGCCAGATAATCGAGCTGTACAAGTAATCCAGAGATGGAAGCCCCAAGGAAATAGAACAAGAGGAAGGGCCCATAAAAGATGGATAGACGATATAGAGGGGATCTTAAAACCATGAACATCAGAAAAGTATCTGGCAGGGCAGAATGTTGTTAAGCACACCAAGACTCACAAAGGGTTGTAGCACCATTAGAAAAATATTGAAGGACAGTTTAGGCTATATGCATTAAAACATGGTGAGCTTTGCATCTAACCATATTGTAATAAACTATATCTTAATATCTTATACTTACATGGTCGAGAGAAGTCTCTTCATTATTTTCTTTACATTTCATCAGCTCTTCTCTTGCATTCTAGATCACCTTTTCTTTTTATTGCCTGCTTTGGTAACCCATGTTTTAGTTTGGAATATCTTTTTAAAGTGGCTGGCTTTCCTAATAATTAAGTTTGAATTATTACTTAGGTACATCTTTATTATTGTAGACATTTTTTAAAAACCTTATTAATTGAATTACTTACCACTTTTATACAATGTTTATTGCATATTCTTTCATATTTTAATTTTAGTTCTGTTCTCCTTATGGCTTTTACATATCCATTAATCCATTGTTCCCGACTTTGTTTTGTTCATAACTATTTACATTTATTTTTAAAAGATAATCTGTCAATTGTCAAATTGGTGTCAAATATTGAGATTTTAGTGACTTGGCAACGTTGGATCAAGTGTGCGAATTAAGGTTTCGTGAACTTTACACATGTACGTAATCACTTTACGTAAAGGATACAGCATAGTCTGTCTCCGATCATAGAACTGTTTTAGTTGAACTTGAAATCGATATATCGACCTTGCCTATGTCTTGTCAAAAGCGATATTTTTCTGAGAGTGGGATCACATATCACCTACCTCCTCTAGATGTTTCACGATAACGCTTTGGTTAAATATGAAAAACAGCGCTCCATGCCGCTTGTATCGGAACTAATTTCAAGCGGGAATTTCAAAATGTAATTTTGGTGGGAAGAAAATGTTAGGTTAAAATATTTGTATAGTTGAAAAAAAATAATTTGGTTTTAAAATATGCAAATTATTTTTAATTTCAAATATACAAAATACCATTTGGGAAAAAATAAGACATGACAACGTATTTTTATTTATTTATTTAATACCAGCAAAACCACTTTGTATATACTTTTTTACAAATCGTATCTTTACAAATGAAATTATTAATAGTTATCTTCCAAATACTTCTACAAAAGGGTATCTCAAATGATTGAAACATGTGTGCATCTCTACTTGTTGAGGACTTTCAACTAAAACAAAAAATTAATATAATTGATTTGATAAAAACCATATTCATTTCACGTAAAATAATTTGTATTAATTATATATTTTCTGTAGGGGTTACTTACTTGGTCTTGGTGTTACATTCGTTTGCTTCCCTACACCACTAAGGGCCGGTACTTTATGTCTCCGTTAACAGCCGGTTAGTTAACGGAGGTTTAATCGGGACCTCTTTAGGTCTCTTGCGTTGTATTAAATGCAATTACAAGTATTATTATAATTATAAATAAGTATAACAATCATTATAATTGCATTTATTACAACGCAAGAGACCTAAAGAGGTCCCGATTAAACCTCCGTTAACTAACCGGCTGTTAACGGAGACATAAAGTACCGGCCCTAAATGTGTTACTTGTTCTCTAATAACAAATACTTGTTGAACTCACCATGCAAATGTAAGGTAGGAATTTGATCTTCCTAGGGCTCTTCAAATCACATTCGTTTTGTTTCAAAAACTGTATTTGAATCCATTTTATCTAAATCAGGATTTTTTATTATTGCTAACAATCAGATTATCAGATAAACATTTTTGCTGACATAAAGATAAAAGATAAAGGCATACTGACACTGACAATGATGACAATTGACAAATTATAATGACACTCAGACTCAGTGATATAGAAGAAATCTTCACTCCAGGTGCATGGCGACATCTCAAAAAACGTATCATTACTAAAAATGACATTTAGTTTAGTATGACCTTGAGATACCTGCGTGAAACATCTAAAGAGAGTTAAGTGATCTGTGAGTGGGATAGATAATTTTGTTATGAGTCTTATGATGGAAGATTGGAATCATGTTTACGGGCTTTTCATTCACAGTCACTTGTTTCGAGCTTCTGTCATGTGTCGCATAATATTAATATATCTACGTCATACGTTATTGGTATTTACAAATGATACAAACCAAAGACGTATGACTTAGATATATTAATATTATGTGACACATGACAGAAGCTCGAAACAAATAATAACAATCGATGAAAAGCCCTATACTTGACACTAATTTGGCTTTTAATGTGTTTGTTGATATTTTTTCGTATTATTTTAACTTAACATTAATTTTCCATTGCAAAATAAACGTATTATAAATGATCGTAAAAAATGGGTAAATACTGAAGTACGCTTATCTAGTAGTAACTTAAAAAACTTGCATGCCTTATCTAGATCTTGTCCGTGTTTTCGTGAATATTACAAGTTAGAAAAAAAGAAACACCAGAAACTTTTATGTTTGACAAAGAAAAATTATTACCAGAATATTATTTCGTTATCAGATAATCCTACAAAAAGTGCCTGGAGACTTGTTGCTGACGTGACTAATAATGTTGACAATAATGGAAGGAAAAATATATGCCTAAAATCAGATGAAAATTGTGTAATAGAGGAATGCCCTATTGTTGCTAACATGTTCAATGTTTACTTTAAGAATGCTCCAATTGAGGTACGTTCTAAAATTCCCAGTCATCAAAATAGTACTTTAAGGAAACCGCCTTATAATGAAAATGAAAATTTTTTACAATTATATCCTTACACTCCAAATGAGCTGAATGAATTATTGATAGGAAAATTGAAATCTTCAAAATCCTGTGGATTTGATGAAATACCTCAATTTTTATTAAAAAAAGTAATTCCATTCATACTATCACCTTTAACATTTCTAATAAACTTGTCTTTTTGCAATGGTATTTTCCCGGATTATCTAAAGGTGGGAAAGGTCGTTCCTGTACATAAGAAAGGCGATCCAAAGGATATTAGTAATTATCGCCCAATAACTGTCCCTTCAGTGTTTTCGAAAATATTCGAATATTGTTATCTTAACAGATTAAACTCTTATTTATTGGAGAACGGTATTGTTAGTAAATGTCAGCATGGCTTTCAGGCAGGTAAGTCTACAAATACAGCAGTTCATTCATTTTATGAGACTTTAACTAAATATATTGATGCGGATGAATGCCCTGTCGGGATTTTTTGTGATCTCAGTAGGGCATTTGATTGTGTCGATCATAGCTTACTCATTAATAAATTGGAAAATATTGGAATAAAAGATCTCTCTCTAAAATGGATAGAATCCTACCTATCAGAACGTCGTCAGTATGTCTCCTTAACAGATGTATCCCAACAATCAGTAAATATTTGCAAATCAGATTACATTTACATTCATATGGGTGTTCCGCAAGGTTCTGTAATTGGCCCAATATTATTTCTTATTTACTTAAATGATATTGTCTCAATAAATTCTGCTGTACAGTTTACACTTTATGCAGATGATACTTCAATACTTATATCAGATAAATCACATATATCTCTTGAAAATAAATGTAACGAACTCTTGTGTGATCTTAGTTATTGGTTTTCTTCAAATTACTTACATCTTAATGCGGATAAAACGCATGCTATTCATTTCCACAATAGACAGAAACATCTGTTAGATATCGAACTATCAATATATTCTAAACAAATTGAAAAAGTTCAATGCCTAAAGTTTTTGGGTTTATATATTGATGAATGTCTCAATTGGAAAAGGCAATGTGATGATATTATTTCCAAAATAAACTCAGCATGCTACCTACTTCGAAACCTCAAGGATATACTAAGTGAGACACAGCTTATTATGCTGTATTATGCTCAGGTGGAGTCTCGTTTGCGGTATGGCATAGTATTTTGGGGTACGTCTTGTAAATTCAGTGAAGTCTTTCTATGTCAAAAGAGAATAGTCCGTTGTATTGCTGGTATTTCTCGAATAACTAGCTGTAAGAGTTATTTTACTAGATATAAACTTTTAACTGTGCCGTGCTTATATATTTTTGAAGTTTGTGTTTTTATTCATTCAAATCTTGAGAAATTTAAAACTAACGGTCAAATTCACAATATAAATACAAGGCAGAATCAAAAATTACATGTACCTTTTTCTAAAGGAAATATGCATTTTTACTCACCTGCAATAATAGGTCAAAGAATATATAATAAGTTAGCCGAGCCAATAAAAAAGTGTAAGAATATGAAAATATTTAAATTAACTTTGAAAGATTTTTTATTGCAGAATACGTTTTATTCTGTTGATGAGTATTTTAGTAGTTGACATTATTTTAGGTATATGCTAGTAATTTTGTGTTTGTATTGTAATCTTAGGTTTAACGTAATTTTAGATTTACATTTATATTTACTAATTTTGTTTTCTAAACTGTGACTGATCCTATACAAATTGTATTTGTCAAAAAGGAAATAAAGTATTATTATTATTATTATTACCATTGACCTCAAGTGTTATTATCCTTATAATACCCTTGGTACCTTAACTATAATCTCACAATCAGCCCATAGAAGGTGTCAAACAAATAAAATATTTGGGAATCATACTTGATAATTTATTAACAATTAAACGATTACTTTATTGATTACAGTTAATTTATTTAATGGAAATTAAGGTAATAATAATAATGTTTATTCAAAAATAATCAAATATAAAATCTTCCTGAGACTAAAAACATATTTAAGTGTATAATTAATAAGAATTAACATAGGAAGCCACAAGGAAATAAATCTGCACGTAGCTATAGCCCAAAGTAACTCCTGTTATTTATCCAAATCTTTACTAGTCAAACACATTTGTTTTGAAATTCCAGCAGTTTCTTCTTTTTATACCTTTTAAATATCTGGTGGTTGTTCCTAAAACAAAGACATAAATAAAAATTCTACATTGTGTACCATAAAAAAATCATAAAAATGTGGAAAGTATCACAAGAATAAAGAAAAGTCCCAGATATAAAATTCACTATTAAAATAAAAATAGTAAATAATTATTTATATCTGACACTTTTCTTATTGGAACTTCTTTCTGGTAACATCCTTAATCTCTGACTTTTACAATTTATAAGACAAGAGATGATGAATAAAGAAAGGGAAAAGGACTCTGCAGTATACAGTTACATTCTGCTTTCATTAATCTAGAAAAAAGATCAGAAAGATAATTCAAAGTCCGAAATTGTAAAAGTCAAAAAGAGATTAAGGATGTACCAGAAAGGGGTTCCAATAAGAAAAGTTTCAGATTTAAATAATTATTTACTATTTTAATAGTGAATTTTGTATCTGGGACTTTTCTTTAAGAGATATCGCTGAAGCATCCTAATAGTAGATAACTATTTTTGAAATTCCACTTAAATAGACAATTTGATTTCGTTTTGATTCAGAGGTGTACAGGCAGCTCCACTGGGGACGCCGTAAGGCAGAAACAACTGTCTGGAGATTGTGTATCGCCTCTGGATCGAAAGGAAACATAAACTGTCTCTTCACTATCACAAGAGTATTTTAATATTTTTATTGAATAAAAGTAGTCAAAAAAAAAGGACTAGTTGGTGGAGCGAAGAGATAAAAATAGCTGTGAAAGAAAAGAAAGTACCATGGAGAGCTTATCTAGAAAATAACAGTTAATAAGGAAGGAAGCTTGTGGAAGAAAAAGTTAAAAAAGCTAAATTGGAACAGTGGGAGAGATTTGGAGAAAAGATAGAGCAAGACAGTAGTAGGACAAACCAAAAATTGTTCTATTAAGGTCTGAAAAAATGAGAGGTAAATCAGGTAGTACTGTCGTGCAAATAAAAAAAAATAAAATGGAGAAACACTTACCCAACCACAAGATATAGTTAATAGATGGAGTAAATATTCCAAAGAGTTGAGTAATGAAATAACAATGGAAGAATTAACGGAAGCCATTGCAAAAATGAAAAATGGTAAAGTGGCAGGAATAGATAATATCAAAACACGATTGTTGAAATATATGGGGGAATCTGCATTACACTACTTACACAAATTACTGATAACAATTTGGAAACAGAAACGCATCCCAGAAGATTGGGCAACAGCAGTAATGGCTCTTCTGGTAAAGAAGGGAGGTAAAAAAGTAATGTTCAAATTATCGAGGTATTTTCATGCTAAGTGTACTGGCTAAGATTTATGAATGAACACTGGAGATGAGACTGAGAAAGAAAGTGGAACATCAACTAGACGATGCACAAAAAGGTTTCTGACCGGGCACAGTGTCCAAGATCATATCTTTACTTAAGACAATGGAAAAAGCCTTTGACAAGGTACCCGGACATCACATTTGGAAAGGGCTTGAACTGTTCGATGTTGGAGGAGAACTAATTGATGCAAGTAAAATTTATGTACTGGAACATTGTGCGAGCATTAAACTGTGAATCAAACAAATTTGCTAATACACAAGGAGTAAGGCAAGGTGGAGTTTTAAGCTCACTGCTATTCATTATATTATATATATATGAATGAACCAATAAAAAAAATGCAGTAGAGTCCTGAAAATTAGATTTAGGTTACCATTGATTAAAAAGTATAACTCTGAGTAAATGTGTATCTGCAGATGACATTGCATTGATACCAAGTTCAGAGAAATCTTTACAAAGCAACCTAAATTTATAGACGAGAGAACTTGCAGACAAAGGAATGAAAATAAAATTAGCAAAGACTAAAACTTTACTTATTTCCAAGACACCGAGAGAAATCCATATAAACCTAGACGGAAATTTAGTAGAACATATGAATGATTTTGAATATTTATAAACTATAATAGACAAAAAATGCAAAAAAAATGAACAACAGAATTGCTAAAACATCATGATTAGGGTAAACTATACAGTGATTGGCCAGTTAAGAAGGTGGATGCACTTAATTTATTTTTTTTTTAATAAAATGTCACTTACAGACTCCGTAATATTATTTTTGGGTTTTTTCAGTTTATTCCTAAAGGATTTTAAAAAATATTTTCACCATTTAAATCAATGTTTATTTGTAATTTTGAAACATTTTGTTATTTGTAAAATATTCAAAGATTGGCCACTAACTTTCAATTATTGGCCAGTTGAATACCAGTAATTGGCATAGGTAAATCATATTATTAAAACGATAGGTAAATACCTAGCTGTATGATAGAATTAATTTATTTTTGGATATTATTATATATTATTGTTAAGATAATAAAAAAATTTTTTCAAAGATTTTATTTATACAGCAACACAAGTCTTAAAATAAAAATTTTTATCCTTATCTACTGAACTGAAGGACTAATTTTTAAAATGCACGAATTATGATACGTTCGGCTGCACTTGTAGCATCGGATATCTTTGTTTGAATTTGTAATATTTTCGTACAAATGAAACAAAGTTTTCCGACAGCTATTGGATTATAAACAAAGTCATTCTTTTGGGGTTCATTATCACTTTCAGAACTGCTGAATACTTTTCCTACGTGACGTTGAGGTATTTTTGTATTATTGCTTAATCCGCTTGTTCCTGCTGCATTATCGTATTAATTCAGGCGGTCAATGTCCAGTTTAGGTCTTTTACATTTAGTTTCATTTTTGTTTTCTTTCACTGTATCGTTTTCTTGCTTTCTTGTTTTGATGTTTTTTCTCCCAATTTTTTTTGTAGCTTTTTCTTTTTGCTTGGAAAATCTTTCTGTTTTACGTGTTTCTTTTCTTTCCTCTTCTTGTTTTTTAATTGCCAATTTCTCCATATGAATTCTTTTCCATCCTGAACTAGTTAAAACAAACGGTAATCGTTGGCAATCCTTTTTTCCTTTTCTTTCTGGTATTTTAGGCCAAATAACGAAATCTCGAATGCTTCTATTTTTTTGGGTATTTTCTTTATTGTACCTACTCTATAAATGATTCTTCAACTGTAGGCACCTCCTGGGTTGAAATTTCTTGTGACATATTACTTGTCGGCACAGTTTCTTCTAAAGGCTGGGTTTCTTCTTTATTTTCCTTATTAGGTAATTTTTTTGTAGATTTTTTCTGTGTTATATTTTCCTGTATAAGTAATTCTTCTATATGCCCTTCCTGTGCTACATGTTTTTATAATCATTCACCTATCTCCACAGTTTTTTCGAAATGATTGTCACGTGATAAATGTTGGTTGCTTTTTTCCTTTACATTTACATCTAGTCCATAAAGTATATTTTCGTCGAAAATAATTTCCATATTTTCTATTTCGGTGTCCACTGCTCTACTGATTTCTAGGTTTTCTAGGCTAAGATGGCTATTGCTGTTTTCAAATTCTTTATATAATTTATACATCATAATTTATATAATCCTTCAACGCAAGCAAAATATCTTCTTCGGCATATTTTTTTTTTTTTTTTTCGTATTGTGCACCATCTTTTACTTTGGGCATCTACAAAAAAATCTCTATGTACCTATGTGCCAATCACTAAACATAAAATATTATCAATAAAATGTATTTTTACAGTGAATGGCCTGGTGGCCAATAACTGTCTAATATAAAAAAGTAGAACCAGTGATTGGCATAGATAATTTAATGAAAACGAAGCACATTCATGCAATTATTGACTTAGATTTAGTCATATTAAACATAATAAAATAACTTAAAACTATAAATTTTATGTAACAAAACATATCTTATAAAATATCCTTTCTTCCAATACTGGCGGTTTTTACGATTCTTAAGTATTTTTGATAAAAAATGTTGATGCACAGTACACCATCTGATAGATCTGTCGATAAGTTTTTAAGGTTGGGTGGTGCAATAAAATAAAGTCAGATACTATTTGTACAGGGTTGCCTCTATCATAAAATAATAACAGTTGTCAGTGAATTTCGTTATATTCTTAAAATAATGTAAAAAACCGACAATGTGCCAATAGCTAATGGTGGCCAATCACTGTATAGCTTACCCTATATCACTCCCTCACTACAGGTTTCATTAGCAAAAGAGAAATTAGTGAGAAGACAAAAGGGACAGTATATTATATACCTCCCTTCTCTGCTTCATGGAAGTGAAACATGGCTGGCTTTCCTAATAATTAAGCTTGAATTATCACATTTTTATTATTATTGTAGACATTTAAAATCCTTATTAATTGAATTACATTAAACTTACCACTTATAAAATGGGTGCCGGAGCCGTTAGTACTCATCCGCTATGAGAGAAATTTTTTGGAAAATACGAAAATATACATTATTTTAAGCTATTTTCAAAAAAAAAAAATTTGCGGATTATCCATTAGTTTAAATAATAAAAGACTTTGAAAATTGGATTTTATACACTTTTTTAGACTGCCATATTGATAATTACATGTGACGTTGCTGGATGTTGCCAAATCTATAAAAATGTTTAGTTTTACAAGTAACAAATATAGACGCATTTTTATCATTTTAAGTGGGAAAATGGACCTAACCTAACCAAACCTGGACCGTACGGGCATCGGTACAGGAGGGATTTTTCTCGATTTATCTTTGAAATTTAGGGATTTCAAAATATAATTTTTATATTTATTGCTAGTGCCACCTACTACGTAGTAATTAAAAAATTCAAATTTAACAATACAGTTTTCTTCAACTTTAATGGCTCCAGTACACGTTGGGCCAACTAGTTGGCCAATGAGTTGGGCCAAGTAAGAACAGTGAATACATGGTGATTACACGTTGGTGGAGTTATCAGTCTGCATTAACCTTTCTTAGTGGATAAACAAAAAACAAACTCTGATTATGGATATGGATGTAGAGACTGTAGCAGCTGCCGCAATTAATTTGTACAATGCGTTCAATGCTTATAGAAAAGTGTACCAAACAAGAGTGATTAAAAAACAATGGCGCAAACGACGGTGCTTTTACACCGAAAAAAGTATTCATATTAAAACACAACCTTAAAATTAATACTTATAAACAGTATCAGTATTGTGAGAAGAGAAAACAAATATTTTAAACTCAACGACAACAACGTGTTCAGTGTTCATAACCAAACAGCTGTTTGGCAGATCGCGCAAGTCCCAAAAATCCTTTGATTTGTGCACCAAATACCGACAAAATTCGGTTTGTAGACCAACGCTGACCGCCAATCGCAAACTCATGCCAAGTGGTCCTGTACACGTTGGCCCAACGTGTACTAGCCCCATCATGTTGTGTTACAAATTGACAGCTGACAATGACATTTTCTTCTTTTTTTGTTAATATTGAGAGCTGGGCCCTGATTCTAATTCATTTCGACAGTCGCAATTTCATTTCGACACCGCCATGACAGCCGCAGAATATAGCGATTCTTATGGCTGTATGACACTATGCATTTTCTTGTATCATTTCTAATATCGTTTCTGATATCGCTTCTTGTATACATTTTCTTGTATCATTTCTTGTACATACATTTGTGCCCTGTATGACACTATGCAAGTTCTTGTATCGAAAACTGTATGAAATTCGGCACGTGATTGGTCGAAATTTTGTTTGTCACCCTGTCACGTTACATTGGTATGGTAGTACTGCGTCTACAGCTGATTTTAAGGATTTTATAAAATTTATAAACTTTTAAAAACAAATATTTTAATGTTATAATAACTAGAATTTCTACGTTGACTGTTGATTATTTGTGTTTTTTATTTTGTTTTGATATTTGTGCTAAAATATTTGCATTATAATTATCTTCAGTTTGATCCAAATTGGAACTATTGTATTTTCCTCTATTAAAAAATTATGCAATATGAAACCCAAAGTTATTCTAAATAAATGGTTATTAGTAGAACAGTAGTCCATACCAAACGGTATATTAAGTATCAATAAAATATTTATAAATAATACCTACAAAACACAAATAAATTCATCAAGACATAAATCATATGATCTCATTTTCAGCCGCCATTATGACATTTAGAAGTTTTACCAGCAGGCTTTACGTTTTTGCTCTCTGCGCAGAAATTGGCGCAGTTATTGTACAAGAATCTGTGCCTGACACAAATTCTTGTATCGTTTCTGATATCGTTTCTTGTATCTGTGTATGACACTATACATTTTTTTGACATATCAGAAACGATATTAGAAATGATACAAGAAAATGCATAGTGTCATACAGCCTTTATTCATTTCGATATTAGTTACAACTGGGGATATTAATCTTATCATGTTGAGACTGCTCAGAATTTGGGTTGGCGCTCCCGTTTATTGGAACTTGTTGATAGTCTGGGAAAATTATCGAAAAAATGCCATTTTTGGGAAAAATTATTCACCAGCTATTTTATTGCTAAAATCGAATCTTAAGATTGCATATACAGTGCGTCCATAAAGTAACGCATAAATTCATTATTTCGTAAACCAGCGACATTAATGAAAAATCCTGAAACGGGTCGATTTTTATTTTTAGATTCAGATTTTTTGGCATATATATCATACTAGTGACGTCATCCATCTGGGCGCGATGACGTAATCGATGATTTTTTTAAATGAGAATGGTCATGTGATAGCTCATTTGAAAGGGTATTCAATTCTCTATTCACTAATATAAACATTTACCTAATTATTTATACAAGGTGTTCAAAAAACATTTTTTTAATTAAAATAATTGAAACAAAAAGAAGAATGTACGTAATTTATTTAATTCAAAATACGTTTTACTGTTGTCAGAAAACAGGAAAAAAATGTTTATTTGAGAAATAAATATTGTTTTTTGCTTAAATTCAATGTTAAAGCTGCCACCCACCTGTCGCTTGGCAGTTTGAACATTTCGTTTAAGCGAAAATCAATGTTTATTTGTCAAATAAAATTTTTTTCTGTTTACTGACAGTAGTAAAATGTATTTTGAATTAAATAATTACATTATATTCTTCTTTTTGTCTCACTTATTTTAATTAAAAAATGTTTTTTGAACACACTGTATAAATAATTATGTTAATGTTTATATTCTTGGATAGAGAATTGAATACCCTTTTAAATGAGCTATCATATGACCCCTATTCTCATTTAAAAAAATCATCGATTAAGTCATCACGCCCAGATGGATGACTTCACTAGTATGATATATATGCCAAAAAACCGTAATTTAAAAATAAAAATCGACGCGTTTCGAGAATTTTCCTTAAAGTAACCACTTTACGAAATAACGAATTTATGCGTTACTTTATTAGTAGGTATGACAAGTCCGCAGAAAGTGTGTTATTTTATTTATAAACAAATTAGCACTTCTAAATCTTCTTTATTTTTCAATTAGTGGTCTGTAACTCCTAAAATTTTTCCTTTGAGCCAAAAACACTCAAATAAAAATTCACCGAAATTTAGTTCTGCACAAAGTTATTTTTTTTTCCGATTTCCTTCAACAAAAATTTTACTCAGAAAATTCGAGTTTTCCCAAAAAATCTGCAATTTTCAATTAAAATTTTAGGGAAGTACCTAATTATTTATCAATAATTAAATAATTGATGACATGAAAGATTTATTATAGTAGATTATACAGAGGGGCTAAATTATGGAATAAATTCATTTCTTTAAAACGGACGATTTTGGAGCAAAATCCCGAAAGAGGTCGATTTTTATTTTTAAATTACAATTTTTTGGCATATATTTCTTACTAGTGACGTCATCCATCTGAGCGTGATGACGTAATCGATAATTTTGTTAATGGGAATAGGGGTCGTGTGGTAGGTCATTTGAAAGGGCGTTCAATTCTCTATTCAGTAATATAAACATTATTATCATTAGGTATTTATACAGGGTTGCCAAAAAAAAATTTTGAATTAAATTAATTGGCGCAAAAAGAATGTATGTAATTTATTTAACTCAAAATACATTGTACTGCTGTCAGAAAATAGAAGAAAAGGTTTATTTCACAAATAAGCATTTCTTTTCGCTTAAATTAAATCACAAACAGCCTCCCTCCTACCTATTGGCAGTTTGAACATTTAATTTAATCTAAAAGCAATGTTTATTTGCAAAATAAACATTTTTTTCTATTTTCTGACAGCAATAGAATGTATTTTGAGTTAAATAAATTACATGCATTCTTCTTCTTGCGTCAATTAATTTAATTCAAAAATTTTTTTGGCCTCCCTGTATAAATAATGATATTAATGTTTATAATACTGAATAGATAATTGAACGCCTTTGTAAATGAGCTACAACACGAACCCCTATTCCTATTTAAAAAAAATAATCGATTACGTCATCACGCTCGGATGGATGACGTCACTAGTTTGAAATATATGCCAAGAAATTTAATTTAAAAATAAAAATCGACCTGTTTCGGGATTTTTCTCTAAAATCGTCCATTTTAGAGAAAATGAATTTATTCCATAATTTAGCCCCTCTCTGTATATCAGGAGACCGGCGACAATCTAACCAATAGTTTAGCAATAATTAAAATGTTAATTAAAAAATTTCGGTCGAAATAATAACCAGAAAGATTATGATACACCAGAATAACTATGATTTTCGTATAAAAAAGCACTATACCTATTCAACGTTCCTTACAGGATTGAAATTGGACCATTTGAGCGGTCTCAGGAATGTTATAAAGAAACAATTTTTTGGCTTATAAACAAATAGAACCCCTCAGAAAATATTAGATTTAATTAAATTAAGTTAACGCTGTTGAAAAGGGCACGGCTTCTGTGTCCTTTACGAAGAAAAACAAATTGAATTGCGAGGAGTGATTCCAGGTATAACCGGTCAAATTTGACCGGCATTTGCGACAGAGTTATAAACAACAGGATTTTAATCTTTGAACCATTAGATACCTTTTAATTCCGGTCCTCTTTGTACATACAAATTTTCATATCTTCAAGACACTTATAACAAAAAAGATTTATGTCACTGTCACCAAATTATTTAATTATTGATAAATAATTACTTCCCTCAAATTTTAGTTGAAAATTAAAGATTTTGTTTGGAAAACCCGAATTTTCCGAGGAAAATTTCCGTCGAAGGAAATTGGAATAAATTATCAATGTGCAGAATTACTGTCAATTTTTATGTGAGTGTTTTGGTTTAAAGTTAAAATTTTCGGAGTTATAGAGCAATAATAAAAAAATATTTCGGAGCACTAATTTGTTTATAAACAAAATAGCACACTTTCTGTGGACTTTGCACAGCTATATTACTAATATAGGAAGTCTTAAGATTTGATTTCAGCATGTCCAGCAATAAAATAGCTGGTAATTAATTTTTCTTGTTTTTTACTAATTTTCCCAGATTATTACCTTACATCTTTCATTGAGTTGATGATTCATGTTGTGGACATTCTCAATTATTATATTTCTAATTTAATACTATTCTATCTAATTCCTCAAAACAAGCAAATTTCAATTAAACCCAGCTATATTATAATACCTTTTGCTTTAGTTTTCCTTGCAAGAAATAAACAAAACACATCTAAACTAAACCTAACCTCGCTTTTGGCCAATCATTCATCTCCGTGTCAAATAATTTCGACAATCGAAATTATAATATCAACACCCTTTTTAAAGTCGCTATTAATTTCGATAGTCGCTATTTCATGACGTCACTTCGTTAGTTCAACTAAAATCCACAAGGCTCGCACAATCGCATTTCAACCGTCGCCATATTGAAAGCGACTTGTTTAGTGTCGAAATTTGATTTAGAATCAGGCCCCTGGGCCCTGATTCTAAATCAAATTTCGATCAAAAACAAGTCGCTTTCAATATGGCGACTGTCGAAATTATTTGACACGGAGATGAATGAATGGCCAAAAGCGAGGTTAGGTTTAGTTTAGATGTGTTTTGTTTATTTCTTGCAAGGAAAACTAAATCAAAAGGTATTATAATATAGCTGGGTTTAATTGAAATTTGCTTGTTTTGAGGAATTAGATAGAATAGTATTAAATTAGAAATATAATAATTGAGAATGTCCACAACATGAATCATCAACTCAATAGGTTTGTTCCAACATGAACTTTTGGACGGCCCAAAAACCGTCACGAAACTGCTTGTACCGTTTGTTGTGCGCATGTTCGTAATTGTATCGCCCAGTTATCGTCCCATGACGGTAATCATATATTTGTCATTTTTGTTGGTGACAGCTTGTGTGCTTTTAGTCGATCAAAGGCTCAAAAAATTTAAAGAATTAAATCCTAGTGCTCAAGTCAGTCCAACCAGCACATTATGCATTTGCCCGATTACTGAAATGATCATCACGAAACCGTCACCGAAAGATCACAATTCTTGTTGGAACAGTGGGAAGGACGATCCGATGACGATCATATTTTTGTTGGAACGGATTTTCTTTACTGCGCAGGATCGTTACCGTTTCCTGACGGTTCTCGGTCGTGTTGGAACAAACCTATTATGTGACACTTGACCGAAGCTCGAAACAAATGACAATCGATGAAAAGCCCTATTCAATAGGGCATTTCATTCACAGTCATTTGTTTCGAGCTTCTGTCATGTGTCACATAATATTAATATATCTACGTCGTACGTTATTGGTATATACCAATGATACAAACCAAAGACGTATGACGTAGATACATTAATATTATGTGACTCATGACAGAAGCTCGAAACAAATGACAATCGATGAAAAGCCCTATTGGCGTCTGCATATCAGGATCCAGTAATACTATATTATTTATCTATGATCAGGATATTGCTGGGTGTACACAAGTAAACAACACTTTTTTGATTAAAAGGTTTATTTCATTAAATCAAAACTTACATGGATACAATTTAAATAAGATATTTTTCTATTTAAGGCAATATAATAGGGTGCATCACGAAGGTTTTACGGAAGGTACTGACGACACATGTTATGTGAGTAGTACTGTGTAACTAAATAAATGATTTAACTATGTGGTACCAGCCAAGTGGAGCTTGTTCGAGATGGGTACCAAACGTGTTAATCTGGTCATGCACAGAGACTTATACTATAATATGTTATATCTCATATTGCTCACTATTGTAATGAGTGAGCCTGCATACACGAACTAATATATTATTATGGTTCTGTGTATGCAGGCTCACTCATTACTACTGTAATGAACAATATGAGATGTAATATTATGAGATATACCTATTATACATTATGGTATAGCTCTCCATGAGTGCCAAGTTTTAAACTTAACTGATAACAACTAATGGATACCCTTTTATCCAAAATTTTATGAAAATTTTGAATGGTCATATTGGTATTAATTCCACAACCCCTTCCTATAACAGTAGACCCATTGTTGGATGTTATTGCAGTAGTTCTACTGGAAATACTTACTAAAATTGTATCTCTTACTCTCAATCGAATGTCAAACGTCAGTCGTTCACTAGTAAAAAAACTGTCAGCGTTTCAGCGCAAATTAATCGGATTGCACTCGGATTATTCTGGTGAACGCGACCATTGATATTGCCAATGATACAAACCACAGATGTATGACGTAGATATATTAATATTAGGTTTGTTCCAACATGAACTTTTGGACGGCCCAAAAACCGTCACGAAACTGCTTGTACCGTTTGTTGTGCGCATGTTCGTAATTGTATCGCCCAGTTATCGTCCCATGACGGTAATCATATATTTGTCATTTTTGTTGGTGACAGCTTGTGTGCTTTTAGTCGATCAAAGGCTCAAAAAATTTAAAGAATTAAATCCTAGTGCTCAAGTCAGTCCAACCAGCACATTATGCATTTGCCCGATTACTGAAATGATCATCACGAAACCGTCACCGAAAGATCACAATTCTTGTTGGAACAGTGGGAAGGACGATCCGATGACGATCATATTTTTGTTGGAACGGATTTTCTTTACTGCGCAGGATCGTTACCGTTTCCTGACGGTTCTCGGTCGTGTTGGAACAAACCTTATGAAAGATGTGAGGTAATAATCTGGGAAAATTAGTAAAAAACAAGGAAAATTAATTACCAGCTATTTTATTACTGGACATGCTGAAATCAAATCTTAAGATTTCCTATATTAGTAATATAGCTGTGCAAAGTCCACAGAAAGTGTGCTATTTTGTTTATAAACAAATTAGCACTCCGAAATCTTTTTTTTATTATTGCTCTATAACTCCGAAAATTTTAACTTTAAACCAAAACACTCACATAAAAATTGACAGTAATTTAATTCTGCACATTGATAATTTATTCCAATTTCCTTCGACGGAAATTTTCTTCGGAAAATTCGGGTTTTCCAAACAAAATCTTTAATTTTCAACTAAAATTTGAGGGAAGTAATTATTTATCAATAATTAAATAATTTGGTGACAGTGACATAAATCTTTTTTGTTATGAGTGTCTTGAAGATATGAAAATTTGTATGTACAAAGAGGACCGGAATTAAAAGGTATCTAATGGTTCAAAGATTAAAATCCTGTTGTTTATAACTCTGTCGCAAATGCCGGTCAAATTTGACCGGTTATACCTGGAATCACTCCTCGCAATTCAATTTGTTTTTCTTCGAAAAGGACACAGAAGCCGTGCTCTTTTCAACAGCGTTAACTTAATTTAATTTAATCTAATATTTTCTGAGGGGTTCTATTTGTTTATAAGCCAAAAAATTGTTTCTTTATAACATTCCTGAGACCGCTCAAATGGTCCAATTTCAATCCTGTAAGGTACGTTGAATAGGTATAGTGCTTTTTTTTATATGAAAATCATAGTTATTCTGGTGTATCATAATCTTTCTGGTTATTATTTCGACCGAAATTTTTTAATTAGCATTTTAATTATTGCTAAACTATTGGTTAGATTGTCGCCGGTCTCCTGATATACAGAGAGGGGCTAAATTATGGAATAAATTCATTTTCTCTAAAATGGACGATTTTAGAGAAAAATCCCGAAACAGGTCGATTTTTATTTTTAAATTAAATTTCTTGGCATATATTTCAAACTAGTGACGTCATCCATCCGAGCGTGATGACGTAATTATTTTTTTAAATAGGAATATGGGTTCGTGTTGTAGCTCATTTACAAAGGCGTTTAATGCTCTATTCAGTATTATAAACATTAATATCATTATTTATACAGGGAGGCCAAAAAAATTTTGAATTAAATTAATTGACGCAAGAAGAAGAATGCATGTAATTTATTTAACTCAAAATACATTCTATTGCTGTCAGAAAATAGAAAAAAATGTTTATTTTGCAAATAAACATTGCTTTTAGCTTAAATTAAAAGTTCAAACTGCCAATAGGTAGGAGGGAGGCTGTTTGTGATTTAATTTAAGCGAAAAGAAATGTTTATTTGTGAAATAAACCTTTTTTTCTATTTTCTGACAGCAGTACAATGTATTTTGAGTTAAATAAATTACATACATTCTTCTTTTTGCGCCAATTAATTTAATTCAAAATTTTTTTTGGCAACCCTGTATAAATACCTAATGATATTAATGTTTATATTACTGAATAGAGAATTAAACGCCCTTTCAAATGACCTACCACACGACCCCTATTCCCATTAACAAAATTATCGATTACGTCATCACGCTCAGATGGATGACGTCACTAGTATGAAATATATGCCAAAAAATTGTAATTTAAAAATAAAAATCGACCTCTTTCGGGATTTTGCTCCAAAATCGTCCGTTTTAAAGAAATGAATTTATTCCATAATTTAGCCCCTCTGTATAATCTACTATAATAAATCTTTCATGTCTTCAATTATTTAATTATTGATAAATAATTAGGTACTTCCCTAAAATTTTAATTGAAAATGGCAGATTTTTTGGGAAAACTCGGATTTTCTGAGTAAAATTTTTGTTGAAGGAAATCGGAAAAAAAATAACTTTGTGCAGAACTAAATTACGGTGAATTTTTATTTGAGTGTTTTTGGCTCAAAGGAAAAATTATAGGAGTTACAGACCACTAATTGAAAAAAAAGAAGATTTAGGAGTGCTAATTTGTTTATAAATAAAATAACACACTTTCTGCGGACTTGTCATACCCCATATTACTAATATATGCAATCTTAAGATTCGATTTTAGCAATAAAATAGCTGGTAAATAATTTTTCCCAAAAATGGTATTTTTTCGATAATTTTCCCAGACTATCAACAAAATCCAAGAAACCGAAGCGCCAACCCAAATTCTGAGCAGTCTCAACATGATAAGGTTAATATCCCCAAGAATCGCTATACTCTCCGGCTGTCATGGCGGTGTCGAAATGAAATTGCGACTGTCGAAATGAATTAGAATCAGCGGTGGGATCACGATCGGTAGAATGGTAGAGTGCTGACGTCACGTTGCCTAGCAACCGTCGATTATCGCCTGCAAGCGTAAATTTGGTATCACGATGAAAAGAATGGTCGTTTCCAGTCGAATTTTATCCCCACCCTTGTAGAATAAAAATCCTCCTCAAACTACCACTTCTTAGCTGTAGAAAGGACGGTTAATCTCTTTCTTTCTCATGTTAATAAACAAAAACAGAACCAATATGGCAATATGACAGATATTTATTTTTCCCGCTTCCGTATTTTTTGTCTTGTTTATTGTTATTGTTTATGTTCACTAATATGTTTTACATAATATTTCAATCAACGGTTTTCCTCATAGACATGTAAAGAAAGTTTCTCGTGGTTTTTCATAGTGACTGTTTTGCAAAAATACAATTAGTTTTTATTTTGAGATAACTAATAGCAGGATAACGAAGCAACAAACCTAAATAACATGTTTGGCTTTCCTTTATTTGGAGACATCAACTTTATTTCTTCGTGATACTGGTACCTTAAATCTCTACAGAATAGAATTTTGTCTCAAAATAGATTGGTGAATGTATCTACTTACACACTGTATGTTTCTTAGATGAATAAAACTTTTTTTCTACATAATTGTAGGTACATTTTGATTTTATATACTGTTTAACAACCCATACTTATAGTAAATATAATTTATTCATTAATATTCATTTTAAATATAATATTTTCTCCACTTGTTTAATAAACCTACCACTAATAACCCTAGTGGTTGATGCAGATAAAAAAAAGTTTGACCTTCACTGTGATTGTTTTTAATAAGTTATTTAAATTATTTGTAGTTTTTTTATAAAAATTTGTTTGAATTTAATCTTTTGATTAAAATTTAAAATGCTTATTCTTTTGCACATTATTTGTATTCTGAAAGCTTACCTATATAAAGATGTTTAATGCCTGGTTGCACCAACAGATCTTAAACTTTAGACGTGCCTTAAGCTCATATTGCGAAATATATGTACGTGTGGCATCATTGAGTCTTAGATGAGTTTTCAGCTTGGCACAATGGATTATTTAATTTATTTATTTATTTAGATAAGAATCGAAAATTATGGTGCAATGTGAGTGAAACTTAAAGCGGCCATATCTATGAGCTGAGCTGAGTTTAAGATTTGTTGGTGCTACCAGGCATAAGTTTAGTTAATAAAAATATATGATTTACTATTTTATTGGGAAAAAAGCCACAATTTAAGTGAAAAATGAAATTTATTGACGTTTTAACTTCCACTTCGGAAGCAGTTATCGAAATATAAAATATAAATTAATATAATAAATTTTAATTCAACTTATTAATGAGTACTAAAATATTAATTAAGATTTTGTATTTCAATAACGATTTCCGACTTGGAAGTTGAAACGTTAATAAATTTTATTTTTAACTAAATCGTGGATTATTTCACAATAAAATAGTATATTGCATACGATATCACAAAGAAGCAGCTTCAGAACAATATAAAAATATATGTAAATTAACTACAGAGGACAGTCTGACTTTTACAAAATTAACCTTAATTTTTGTGAAATATTTTTTCTCAAAAAATGCATTGTTTCTGCAGAAAAACCTCAGAATCCTCTTACTATTATCATTATAATTTTCAGGTTGAAATAAAAATCAATAATGGGTAAAACATAAACTTTATTTAAACTGAAGAAAACATAAAAACAAATATAATCCATGAACATTATAAAAATAACATAAAGACAAATCTTCATAACAAAGTTGTAGTACTTCTCTGTTACATCCAAAACATTTTCTTTCATAGGACTGAAAAAGCACACAGTATTGTCTTAACATTGTTTCATACCAAGACTAAAATAAGAACAAAGAATAAATCACAAATAAACCACAAATTTATGTAAATTGAAAAATAATGCAATTTTACTCTCTATGGCCAGTTTCACCAACAACAAATAAATCAGTGAATAGTTTGATAATTTAAAATTAAATTGACAAATTTTCTTTGTTATAGATATTTAACGTGAGATTAACTCGTCAATTCATTTGAAGAGTAAATATTTATTTGATAAATAAATAAAATAAGTACTATTTGACGTTAGAGAAACATAGTTGTGTCAGTTTTATCAGTTGAATAATTTTATTCATCGAATAAACTACTATTCATCTTTGGTGAAACTGGCCATTAGTCAATGAAGCTTTACAATTATTATTTCTAGTGCAAAAATAAGTAATAATATTAAACTACTTATAAAAATTATTATGAAACTTTAAATAAACATTTCTTTAAGATATTTGATCAATGCATCCATAAAACAAAAATTTTATGTTCAAAATACTTCATAATAAGATATAAAGCTTCACCGTCCAGCAAAGATAACTAAGAAGTGAAAGTAATCTTTGCCAGAATAGAAATGGAAAATGCTTTGATCTCTATTTTAAACAATCTGCTGCAAAAAAGTTTTACATTTGAGTTTCTCCACATCATGTGTTGCACCTCCTCATCTAGCATCGATGTTTAAAATTTTTAAGTCTGGATCACACACCTAAAAGATTGTAATTTTTTACTTATTCTTTATTTTGTTAGTCAAAGTTTTTTCAACACAAATATCAACAAATACTACAAATTTTTGTGATATTTGCAATATAATATATTATGTGATAATACATTATTTTTATAAATTGATTATTGGCAGCATATAGTACATAAAATAATATTACAAGTAAGTAGTGTTATATAACGAGTGTTACAATTTCTACATTTTTAGAAAGATAACTTTTCTATTAAGATAGTTATGTTCCCGTTCCGTTGGAGCAATTATAGCAACATGTGTGCAAACTATGGCCCCTACACAGCCAGGAAAGTTAAACTTCTGCATAAATTTTCTTTTAAAATTCTCTTTTTGAACGAATGTAGTAGGAAAGATAATCGACTCTTCACTTAGATGTTCAATTGTTAAATTTGTTACATCATTTAAACGGTTGCTAACAGTATTTTGGGCAATTGATATAGTAGTTATATATAGGCATAAAGTGAAACGTACGCCGATGTGTTTAGTATATTAGTATACAAAATGTATATACACATCAACGTTCATTTCACTTTATGTTTTGACTTAATTTGTTTGAAAATGAATCGCTACACGTGGGAAAAGTTATAGCGGACGAAAAATAACTGATAGCTCTGACCGACTACTCTTTGATAGGAACTTATTGCATAAAAATAAGTGAGGTAAAAATTTACAGTGAAGGCTCAACACTGCTTGGATGAACGGATTATCACATATTATGAGGTATAAGCCTCTCAAAAAAATAGTTCACCATGTCTGTTGTTAATATAAATAAATCTACAAACTCCTAAAGTAAATGCATCACTTTCCCTTCTCATTATTCTCCTCTATATTATACCTATTTATTTCGTTTCTTAATTGCTCATTTCTTTGTATATGAGCAGGAAGCATCTAAACGTCAAACTATATCAGTATTTAATATAAACATCAAAATATATTAATAATAATTAATAATTAAATAGTTCACTATGTCTGTTGTTGATATAAATAGATCTACAAACTCCTAAAGTAAATGCGTCACTTTCCCTTCTCATTATTCTCCTCTATATTATACCCATTTATTTCGTTTCTTAATTGCTCATTTCTTTGTATATGACCAAGTATCCGAGCAGGAAGCATCTGAACGTCGAACTATATCGGTATTTAATATAAACATCAAAATATATTAATAATAATTAATAAGTGATATGAACCTACAACTTATTAATGTGTTATTTTTCCTTTACAGTAACAGGAATTTATAGAAAAAATACCTTAATATAACAATGTTCCCTAGTCACAGGTAAAATCCAAAAATTTAGTGATTTCTAATAAAATAGTTCCAAACAACACAAGACAAAAATAAACAAATTGAAAATAATCACAAACAGTGTTCCCAGATCCCAGATGACTTTTGATGATCAGTAGGTGTCGCTTCAAAAGATCAGTAGATTTCAGTAGTGTCAAGTCGACTCAAAAATCTATCAGTTTATACATAGACAACTAGATGTCGCCCCGAAAAATCAGTAGAATTCGGTGGGAAGGCAAACCAGATGCCTCAAAAAATCGGTGGATTCAACCGATTTTTCGTTAAATTTACCAAATCCCTCTATTAAAATACGATGATTTTGAGTATTTCAGCAATTTTTAGTATTTCAGTAGGTTTAAGGGTGCCATCAGTAGACGAGGATCGAGATCAGTAGGTCTACTGATTTTTCAGTAGGTCTGGGAACACTGATCACAAATAATCTTTCTTTAGGTTAGCTTTTTGAATACAACCACCACAAAATAAAGACAACCACACGTCAAACAGCAATGGTTGCGTTCATCAAACAGAGAGCTTGGAATCGGATTGCAATCGGATTGGAAGCTCTTTTACTAGTGAACGGTGCGCTGAATTAATCGGATTGGAAGCGCTCGCCATTTTATTCAGCCTTAAATTTGTTATTGTGCTGTGATAGCTGAATCCCGCCAACTTTAAAATTAAGTTCAAAGTAAAATGGATAATTTAATTAAAATTGAATATAAATACAATAATTATTGTATGTAATTTATTGTAAATATTTGTAGTTCTTATTTTAGTATTATTAATATGTATTCTATATATAGTTATTATCTAAATTAAGTTAGAAATATTTGTGTTTTTTTATTTATATAGTTACTAGAAATATTAACACAATATCTGTATAGTAGGTACCTACCTCATTTATTTTCCAACAATCCAGTTTTTGATTGATTCACAAATCTTATAAAAATTGGTATTGATTGCATACCAACTATTTGTAATTAATATTTACCTACAATAAAATTAAATTTAATATAGGTAGGTAGGTACCTATACAATAATACTCCATATTAGTTATTTTCAATAATATTTCCAATTTTTTATTCTTCTTCACCCACCGTTATGTTATTAATTTCTTTATTTAGCATACCTACTCAATATTGCATTTATCCAGAACATTATTGCCTTCTATATTATAAAATTGTGTAAAACACAATGTTCGTTAATCGAATATTTTCTGTATCAAATTTTAATCCTCTAAATTTGCATTTTATTAGTTCAAACCTTTCTACAGCTGACCGAATCTTTAATTTATTATCAAAATTTTCTTGTTCTTGTAGTAAACGTTTATTATTCTGGTAAGATTTCATTAAGTTAAGTATCTAGATATGCCGAATTTTGAATGAGATTTATATTCGCTGGTAAAATGGAATCTGCTCGAGTTAAATAGTTAATAGGCCTGGATCCTGCATACCAAAAGAAAGTTTATTAATAGCAAGCTGAAAATTTGTTATTAGCTTAACAGTGTCTAGTCGGACAAACTTTGATGTTTTAATTTAAAACAAACACTGGAACGGGAAGTTTTAATTGTTGAACAGGTTACAGGTTTCGAACGTCAGACTACAAAAACGTCTCATGTGTTGTGTCGGACAGAACTTCCAATTGATTTGCTACTCTTTCATTAGCATGCAAAATTAGACTGCTATTTATCACCAATATAATTCCTATCCTCTGACATGTTCTACGTGTCGGAATTATTAAAATGCCCAACATAGAGAGAGACATACTTTATTGATACAATGTACCAAAAGGCCATCGACCAAAGTCTTTCAGCCAACTGCCCAACATATTTTTCGGACAAAAATTTTTTCATATATTATAATATACAAAGTTTGCTATTGAATAAACTTAAAAACAACCTGCTAGTTTTCACAATCATAAACTTGTCAGGATGGCACGTTCCACAATTAAGGCTTCCCCTGTTCCAGTGTTTCTATACATCAAAGTGTGTCCAACTAGACACCGTTAAGCTATTAACAAATTTGAGCTTGCTATTAATCAACTTTTTTTTGGTATGCGGGATCCAGGCCTAGGTACGAAATTTTTAAAAGTAGATGTTTTAAAAAAAATTTAATTATACAGTTTAAACAGCTTTTTCAAAACTATTTACAATCATATTATTTGTTGTCATTTCATGGAATTAGGCATAATCCAAATTTAATATAAGTACTATGAAAAAAGAACTAGAGGGAGATATAATCTATTTTTTAATACGATTCTTTGATCACAACCAACTAACTCTTGAGATAAACTGGGAATGCAGTAGACATCCCTTTATGATGCTCATACAGAAGCACATTTCCAAGCAATCTTACATTACAAAGTTGTTGCTGGCATCCTATAAAGGGAAAAAATAATTATTTTGCATGGTTAGGTTATCTTGAAGCTGTATTCGATAAAAAATTCTGAAACGAGAAAGCTCACTTTAATACTTATCCAGGCAAGACATTTTACTTCCATATAAAAGACATGGCATTTCGGGCCTATTGAGCCCCACTTGCCCGGATAAGGGTTAAAACAGTAAAAGAAAACGCAGCAGCATAAGGTACTGTTGGTTGGGAGCACTCTGAAGACCACCATGTGTTCGTTGTTCTCTGATAATACCATCAATACAGATAGAATTATTTCTACGAGTATGGCTATGTCCAACGAAATAAGGATTGAGAGACCTTTTAGATGCTCTCAGTGAAACAAATGCAATTTTAGAGCCACAACCAAATACTAGGAACGCTAAGGAAGAAATTCCTCTTATTAAAAAAAGAATGGAGGGACAATTCTTGTTAACAAATTCTGCTTAACAATGGAGGAGGAAGATATATGAAAGGTTGTGTTATATATACAATACATTTAGTTTTTATCTAAGCATGAAAATAAATATTATGACCACATTTGTACTACATTTATTTTCAAACAAACCAGTTTTTTATTGATTCACAAAAAATGTTTATTGATTACGATTTACAATTAACCCATTCGCAGATACGACTAATATGCATGTACTTACAAAGGGAAATTACTGTCTGCATATGAAGATGTGTCCACAAATGTGTTAATACAATATTTACAATAAAATTATATTATAGAATATTTACAATAAAATTAAACTCAATATACACATTGATATTCAAGATTAGTTATTTCCAATTTTTTGTAATTCTATATTATTTGGGTGAAAATCTTATGTCCAGAGCTCTTTGGCAAACCAAACGTATCCCCAGCAACAAATTCTCTGGTTTACTTAGCATCCACATCATAAACATTAATTTTTTCCAATAGAATTATTCTGTTTTCAAATTGGTGGATATGACCAATACAATTAAATAGTTCCTGGAAATATAACAATATAATATACATGATGTTATTAATTTGTTATACAATTTTACCTGGAAAGTAGTTCTGGACATATGAAAATGTTCTCTAAATTGGATATTGAATTATGGTTTATATATATTTAATTTCATCTCATCCTTCTGGAATAATTTGAGGTAGGTACATCTGCTAAATGTATAACGGCATTTGCTAATTTCGTCCCCAAACAAAAGTTCTTCAAGAATATTATCCATTTTAGTTTAGACAGTTTCAGTTTTATTTAAAAACAAAACTGTCTAGGTTATAAATTATATAAACAAAGAATAAAACATAGAGTTATATATTAGCATAGAGAGAGTGTCATTCAGAGCGAAGTGACGACACCATCTTTTTTATTTGGATTAGTGCTGTTTCACTCTTACGCATAGTAAAGCTGCTACAGTTGTCCTCCTCTTCCGTGCCTATATTCACACTGAATGTCATCATAGATTTTCGATACAATGTGTTAGAAAGAGATGCAGCAAACCAGTCCATGAGATCTTGTCGTCAGGAAGCGCGGAAGGTAGGTTCCCTCTATGTTAATATATACCTCTATGGAATAAAAACATAAACAAATGGAACACAGAACACTCTCAATCGAATGTCAAACGTCAGTCGTTCACTAGTAAAAAAACTGTCAGCGTTTCAGCGCAAATTAATCGGATTGCACTCGGATTATTCTGGTGAACGCGACCAATATTTTTAAGAAGAAGAAGCGATATTTTAACACGGCTAGTAGAATATCCGAACATTGCCGAGCACCGATTCTACTTTCCCAAGCGTGTTAACGTGATACCAAAATTGTCGATTGTAGAATTATTTTTGTGACGTCAGCATTCTACCATTCTACTGATCGTGATCCCACCACAGGACTCAGATAATGACATTTTCTTCTTTTTTTTTGTTAGGATATAGCTGACAAATGGTAATGGCAGTTTCTTCGTTTTCTGTTGACATTGACAGCTGACAAATGGTAATGACAGTTTTTCTTTTTTTTTGTTGACATCAACAGCTGACAGTGACATTTTCTTCTTTTTTGTTGACACTGACAGCTGACAATGACAGTTTTTTTGTTGACATTGGCAGCTGACACTGACATTTTCTTTTTTTGTTGACATTGACAGCTGACAAATGGTAATGGCTGTTTCTTCGTTTTTTGTTGACATTGACAGCTGACAAAGGGTAATGACAGTTTCTTCTTTCTACTTTTTTGTTCATTGACAGTTTCTTCTTTTTTTGTTGACATTGACAGCTGACAATGACAGTTTTTTTATTAACATTAACAGCTGACAATGCCATTTTCTTCTTTTTTTGTTGACATTGGCAGCTGACAAATGGTAGCCGGTAATGGAAGTTTCTTCGTTTTTTGTTGACATTGACAGCTGACAAATGGTAATGACAGTTTCTTCTTTTTTTGTTGACATTGACAGCTGACAGTGACATTTTCTACTTTTTTTGTTGACATTGACAGCTGACAACGACAGTTATTTTGTTGATATTGACAGCTGACAAATGGTAATGACAGTTTTTTTTTTGTTAACATTGACAGCTGACAATGACATTTTCTTCTTTTTTGTTGACATTGACAGCTGACAAATGGTAATGACAGTTTCTTCTTTTTTTGTTGGCGTTGACAGTGGCATTTTCTACTTTTTTTGTTGACATTGACAGTTGACAATGACAGTTTTTTTGTTGACATTGACAGCTGACAATGACATTTTCTTCTTTTTTGTTGACATTGACAGCTGACAAATGGTAATGGCAGTTTCTTAGTTTTTTGTTGACATTGACAGCTGACAAATGGTAATGACAGTTTCTTCTTTTTTTGTTGACATTGACAGCTGCTAATGACATTTTCTTCTTTTTGTTGTTATTGACAGCTGACAATAATATTTACTTCTTTTTTTGTTGACATTGACAGCTGACAATGACATTTTCTTCTTTTTTGTTGAGATTGACAGCTGACAATGACAATTTCTTCTTTTTTGTTAACATTGACAGATGACAATGTCAATTTCTTCTTGTTTCTGTTCTATCATACACGGAATAGTAAACAATTATATGTTTATAATATTAAAATAATTAAAATCAGCTAATCACTTTCGTCACAACAAAATGCCATTATCAGAGCTTCGTCTCATAGACATAAAAACCACATAGAAGATTGGGCATTTTACAGTCCGAGAAGACAACATATTGTAACCAAAATTTAATCTAATCAAAGCTTAATCCAAACAAAACTTAATCTAACCTAACATGAACAAAACTAATTAAGATGAAACATAATAGTGGGTGTACTTCTCCTACGGAGGAATACACATAGACATCCTACGAACGCCTGTAGGTAACAATACACAGATCCCAGGTCTGGGGTCGTGCAGACCCCAGATTCTGGATACTTGCTGTGATCCACAGTTTTTCAAATTGGAATAACCTTTCCACTGGTCAGTCCAAATCTCACTACCTTCCCGGACGTGTTTTTTTTATAATTCCCACTAATACCTCGCCTGTTCTATTCTCCACATATGTAACATACCCCCTTTATTAATTAAAAAACAAATTTTCAAATTTCAAAGATATTTTGATTTATTTAAATTACATCAATATTTGAAACAGAAAACCCTACGATAAAAATTGGCAACCTAGCACAGTCGCTGTCGAATGTCGATCTAAATGTCATAAACATTTTGTGATTTTGTGAACTTGATTGCAAAAATCAAAAATGTTGACAGAGAGAATTTAAAATTTTGTTGGATTATTTTCAATTTCAATTTTCAATATAATCCAGTATTCTAATAAAAAATAATGAACTATACCGCACTAATATGGATTAATAAGATATAAATAAAAGGTCAGTACCTACAAATATAAAATATACACTTCTATTTGGTGAAAATATGTCTGAAATTAGTAAGGTTATGTATGGAAAAAACCAATTTTCAAAGTTGATTTTTATTTAAATGAATAGGTAATCCGCAAATTTTTTTTGGGAAAATAGCTTAAAACAATGTATATTTTCATATTTTCCAAAAAATTTTTCCCTATGCGAATGAGTACTAACGGCTCCGGCACCTAAATATTTTTACTTTAATCCACAGAGACATAAGATAAAAAAGAACTTTGTTGGTAGGTAGGTATATGACAAATATTTTGTGTTTTATGGACCTCGATAACTAAAATCTCTGTTTCCTGCAGTGGGTTCAGTGGACTTTTTAAATTAATAACTATGTCCAAAAATGTACCCTTAAAATGGTGGTCAATAAATTTTAATAATTATTGTAAAAAATTAACATACAACCAAATTTTTAAATTACATTCATGTGGTGTTTACAACAAATCAAAATTGCTTTCTTTTATGAGTTAATTTCTCAAAAACTATGATGTGATTAATTACTGCATTCTACTAAAAGTAATGTTAATTCAATATTTTTCAGTAATTAATATTATTTTTTTCTTAGTTGCAAAATGCTATTTGTGTATTCTTAGAAATACTTTTACAAATTTAATAAGAAAATCACTTTACATTTTGAGTTAGTTCAACTCCCTAACCTCGATATTCACTCTCTATATGCATTGTATTAAAGAACTTGGAATTACAGAGAAGTGATATAGACTAATCATCATCATCATCAGCCCCTCTAGATCCACTGCTGGACATAGGCCTCCCATGTTTGTAGACAAGTAGACTAATAGAATAACAAGTATAGTGTAAGTAGGTAGGTTAACACCTTGGCTACCGTGTGAGATGCCAGCATTTCACACAAAATATTGACTGTAATACCGTGTGAGACGCTGGCTTCCATTGTTATTAAATGATTTAAAATGCTCTAAAGCGAGAGTTTTTAGTTTCTCATATTGGTTTCAAAATAAGGATAAAATGGTACAAAATTACAGGTTATTAGTTTAAGTGATCGCTAACCAAGGTGTTAAACATTAATAAAGGTATGGTAGTTATATTGTATGTAGGTACAGTTGAGTCCATGGTTCTCATTAATACCTGGAGAGATAAAACACATACTTGTTACTTAGCACCATTGTGTTCCACACATGACACTAAAGACAAACCAGCTACTGCCTGTTATTAAGTAAACATACATGTTATTTTTATGAACTTTCTAGATTCAGTACATCGAAAAAATAGAGGTGCAAAAAAGACGCTTGGGGACATTTTCAGATTTAAGTACAATTTGCAACATTTCTGGTTTGTTTATTGTTTGTTTTTCACAACTAATTTTATTTTGGTATTAATTTACATACAAAGTTCACCTCATTCACACAGATTGTCATAACCACTTTCTGCCAATGGACTCAACTGTAAAATTAGTTTATCATTTTATAGTGTAAATACAAATAAAAAACTAGTATTGTAACAAAAGTCAGTGGTAGGTTAAATATCAATAAAGGTTCTGTTTAGTTACAATTTATAGTGGTTATATTGTATGTAGGTAATATTAGTTTATCATTTTGCAATGTCAAATTCTAAATCCAAACCCAGTAAATATGTTCACGGATGTTTATCTTCCTATTGTAATAACAAGTATTTTCATCCTGTCACAGACCCAGAGTATACAAATAAAAAGTTTTTTAGATTTCCAGATAAAGATTTAAAAAGATGTCATGACTGGTTTGAAATTATTGGTATTGGATTTACTGAAACTAGGTGTTATTTATGTGAAGATCATTTTGAGGAAACACAATTTACAAGCAGTTTAAAAACAAAACTATTAAATAATGCAGTGCCCTCCAAAATAATTCACATATCCACTGTCCATGATCAACTTTTGCCTATACCTGCACATTCTTCTGATGAAATCTCTTTTTCAAATGTACACATTTTTAGTAACAAAGAAATAGTTCCTCCAAAATTATCCTCCATTAATAACCCAGTCAAGAATAAACGCTCAATTTCCAGTCAGCATGATAATGAGTATACTATTACACCTAATTTAGACCTAAACACCTAAACATGTTACACCTAAACATTAGAAAAAAAGCCGCAACTCGATAAAACTGCCTTGTCGAAAAAACACTAAGAGCCGAAAAAGTTTTAAAAATATTGAATTTAACTAATGGTATCACCATAATAATTTGATTGGAACGTACACAAGAGTTTGGGGGGGTTTAAGGGAACAAAACCCCATAAAATTTTTATGGGGTACACAAATTTCACTATAATTTTTCTTTAAGATATTCCTGCCATAAAAATGCCACATGTCCATTTTCAATAAAAAATCTCTAATAGCTTTCAATATATTCGAAAAAATCGATTTTCATTTTGTAACTTCAAAGGGCTGTAACTTTTTATGTCTATATTTGTAATAAGGTAAGTTAGGTTCATTCAAACTATTTTTGGTCAAAGAATAGGTGATTTAGTTTATGACCTGTATTTTTGTTACACTCTGTATATATGTATCCTATTTTTCTAAAAAGTTCTGAGGGAAATGTAGAATAACTTATAAGCTTTTTTTAGGCTACTAGACAAATTTGTAATATATATCTGCATTTTGTAAAAGATAAGATAATTAAAGAATAAAGAGTGGGGACATGCATGCATTTTGTGTTGATCTGTGTTTTACATCATTATTTCAAAACAATTTTACTGCACAGATTTTCTTATTTTGTTTTATCAGCACTCCATACATGCATGCGGTAAGTGGGGGGTCCCCGTGAGGATTAATAAAAATATAATATATGTAGTTTTTTTCCCAGTGTTTATATTATTTTCTATTTTTCTGAAAGTTCTGAACAAAAATATTTTTCTTTAGATATTTTTAGGCTACTAATCAAACTAGTAATATCCCACATAACAATTTCATGTTCTTAGTAGATTCATAGAACATACTTTTCAGAAAAAGTATATACTGAGAATGTGCGTAATTACCATTGCGAATGTGCAAAGCAGATACTGAGTATATACTACATTACAGTACTTAAACGTTCTATGTATATACTTAGAATGTACTACCGCACTTCTTTTCAGTATATACCAAGAATGTTCTTTTTAGAACATTCCAAGGACGTGCTATAAACCTTCTATGTGTATACTTAGAACATACTACAGCACATCTTTTCAGTTTATACCAAGAAGGTACTTTTTAGAATATTCCAAGGAAGTGCTATAAACCTTCTATTTATATACTAAGAACGTACTACCGCACATCTTTGTATGGGAAGAATATTATATTTTTAAGAATATTCTAAGAAAGTGCTATCAAGTGCTATATTGCTTAGAAGTATGTTTTCAGCATCACCTAATCTCATCTTAGGTTCTACTGGTTCTACCAAATATCTATTTACATATTTTAATTGCAAATGAGAATGTACCTAGTTAGTACCTACATTCTACAATATTACTTAAAAAGTAAGTACATATTTATAAATTTTAGTTATTTATATAAATCATTATATAATATTTAGCTAAACTAAACTATGCATAATAAGTAACTAAAATTTATATAATACTTATACAGTACGTAAATCGTTCAGCTGGACATAGGGAACATACATTGTATATATTTAGCTACATAAATACATACATTGAATTATATTGAGGTAATTGTGGCAACTGAGCTCTCTCGACGACAATTTGGTTGTTAGCATTAAGAGGCATTAACCTCAAAATTGACAACTCATTTCGACTGATACAAATAAACGTCAAAATAGGACGATGCAGTAGCTAAATATTTTTGGCCTAAGGGAATGGGAAAACTGTTTAGTTTTGGAATTAGTTTTTAAATAAAAAATATTTTAAAAATTAAAGTAAAATTATTAACATCATAAACTTTGATTTTGATTTATTTATGGAGAGCCTTGTTTCAAAACTCACTCATTCTATTTGTTCTAACAGATCTATTGCACCAAAAACTTCATACTCGAACAGAAGCTTCAACTAACACAGGTTAGCGCAGTTGCTACAATTCTCTCAATGTATATTCCCTATGTGCAGCTGAACGATTTACGTACTGTATGTACTTACCTATTTGAGTAATATTGAGTTATCAAAATAGATTATATGTATTTTGAAGCACCGCAAACAAAATAAACAGATTATGTATGTTCTTTAGTCCTAGTCCTACTACTACATCATTCGCCTTCATCCTTAACACTGCATAGATCGAGATCCTTAGATGATACAAATAATAAATAATGCCTGTTTTCTTTTTCATATTTTACGGTTTTTTCCTATCCCTGATCCATTCAGGTAAGAATAGAAATGGTCAGAATATGATGGGGGGGGGGGGGGTTATGAATGTATTGTGGAATAACAAAATCGGTGTTGCCAAACGGAGAGAAATTTCCCATTTTGCGGGAATTTTCAACATAAAAGGTGATAAAGGGAAAAAGTTAACTCAAAAGGGAATTATTGTTCCAGTCCAAATTGTAAAATATTAAGAAAAAATCAAAATATTTGAAAATAATTCAACATATCTTCTCAGATTTTGTAAACAGGAGGGAAGTTTTTTTTTATAAAAGTGGGAATTTTTAAGGTAAGTTGACGGAAAAAGCTTACTCGACGGTTGGCAACGCCAAAGCCTTTGGTTGCTTTGGTTGTGCAGTTTGGCACGTTTTGGTTCTGCGAAATGGCCTATTGAATTGAATGTACCTAAATTCAAATTCCAAGGATGTAAAAATACTAATGATTCATGATAAACTCGAAATGGTAAAGTCATTTCAATTATGAAAACGAATTTTTAATAGTATCTATGTAAACGTTAATACAATTAATGTTTAAACTTTTTTACCCTACAACAATTTTGAAATGAAATTCGTCCAATACTACCTACATACATAAATTTTATTAATTATGTATTCTAAAAAATAACGAAGTTGATAATCTATAAGGCTAATATTATACTTCCTATACATACAAATTATTTTTAAGATATTTTAAAAGTATCTACTTATAAGTATGTGTTAAGAATGTACTTATAAGTATGTGTTAAGAATATTCGATAAAGGTATATTCTAAGAATAAACTTTTACGAATATTCCGAGATCCTACGTACACGAATATACTTAGTATATTCGGTACGAGAATATACTCTGAAGTATATGCAAAGAACATGAAATTTAGAATGTTTTTTAAGGTAGATGCTATGCTTGTACTACACATATACTAAAAAGAATATACTCCGACGAATGTTGGTAGTATATGCTTAGAACATGATGCGAACATCATTGTTATGTGGGATCTGCATTTTGTAAAATATAAGATGAATAAAGAGGTCGCCGTGAAGATTAATAAAAATAAAATTGTGTAGTTTTTTTCCCAGTGTTTATTCCCATGTTTTACGAAGATCTATTTACAAAACCAACATAACTGTATTTTTAATATTTTTTCTGTAATTTTATTGTGTAAAAATATAATTTCTATGAAAAAATTTAAAATTTTATTATTTATGACATAAATAAAATAATGTGTAAATAATATTACAATTTCCAAATTATTTCATAGAAATTAGGTTTTTACACTAAAACATTAAAGAAAACTTAAAAATACAGTTATTTTGTTTTTGTAAATAGATCTTCATAGCTAAGTGAAATCTAAAATAATTTTAAATATCCCGCCACGCCCGCTTTCAGCCGTGTAGTTCGGTAAGTAGTCCATCGAGTTGCTAGCGTGTAGTGTGACCTTAGACAAGGAAAAAAGAGAGGACGGGTAACACTCATTTAACACACACGTTCCAAAAATGAAGCCAGTTTTTGGTTTGTTTGTCACCAGAAACATGGCGGTCACGTCAAAAATAACGCTGTGTCTAGGTACACGCTAACGTGTACGCAAATAAAAAAGTTAGGTACACGCGAATTAAACTTCATTAAGCCAGTGACGTCATTATTTAGCGTGCGCAGTGACTTTATATTTTGGTACACGCTATTTTGATATGTTTAGTGTTTGTTGTTTGTTTGATAAAAAATATTTTTATTAAGGGAAGGGGAAGGGAAACAAAACTATTCAGATGTTTCAAACTTAATTGTAATGTATGTATATAAAAGTATATATTCAGGTTAGCAAAATAAATATTAGTTAACATGATATATACACAATACTGCTAAAATTATTTTTATACGTAAGTTAATTATACCAGTTTATATCGGTGTTTATTTTTGCTGTGGTGTTTATTTTTATTTATACAGGGAGTTGAACTTGTTACGATTTTCATAGAAAATTGGTTATAACTTTGTAAATACCCTGTATAACATAATAAGCCTTTATATTTTTGTGATATGGAAGTTAACAAGATTTCGAACATAAAATAAAATATAGGGTGTCCCATTTAAAAAACATAAGTTTGGTCTGCCACTATATTATGTAACATTCTAACTAATTTTATTAATTTTGTAATATGAAGCTCAAAGTTTGCTAAAATTTTTGTTACTAACTCTAATTGCTATCTATTACTATAGCGGATCTACTGAGCTTTATCACACTAATCAATCGCCCCGTATATTTTATCTTATTACTTCTGCTACCCTTAATCTTATCTTAATAATCCTTATTTAATTACCTTAATCTTATCTTTTTCATACTGTTTTAGAATGTTTTTTAAACTCATTAAAAAAACTAAATTTTCCACACTCCATAGTTACCCAGATAGCACGGCACGTCCCGAGGACGTCTGTTTCAGGTCCCACTTAAGTCCGAATGTCCGGCCCAAGTAGCAATTTTTCGACGCATTGGTTGTCAGTACAAACAAATGCACTGTATATAACGTTGCCACAGTGGACTTTCAGTTGTTTCGGCCAACGACCCCTAACCCGACTGACATTACGATGTTACAACGTTAAGTAATATCTTTAGTTATATGGGCAACTAAGTTATTACTATTGTGACAACTACATATCACAGTTAAGTTTTTTCAACAATCGCAACTATTTAAAAACGTTATAATGCTAAACTAATTTACGCCCATGGGTTTTCTGGCCGACTAGGTAGTTGTCTTTCACGACCCCAGTGCCTTTACGTATAGTTCTATAGATGTGTGACACGTTTACGGCAACTTCAGGAGCAAAAAAAGAATTTACTTTATAACCTTACTTTTTTCTTATTATTTTATTTTGCTGGAAATTTTCGATTTATTTAACAACCTGTTTATTTGTTTTTTATTAGCTGGTTTCTCCATTGTCCATTGTTTTATCAGTAGATTTGATAAGCTTAAATCTTTGTATCAGCTTTGCTAGACAGGGTTGCCAGGCCAGTTCTTACTCTTTCAGTACTATATCCGTTGCAAGATAATTTGGCTGAAACTCCGACAAAATATGTACCTTTTGTACATATTTTGTCTGAATTCCGTCCGAATGATCTTGCAGCGGATAGTAGTTTTGCTTTCAAAAAATCAATAGAAATCAGTAGATTCTTTTTAGGCCCTGTAAATACAGTAAAATCTGTGTTAACGGTTACCTGTCAAAATCGCCCGGTTTCATAATCAACTTAAAGTAAACATTAAGTAAAGTTCACTTTAAAGTTGACATTTACCCATATATGAATTGTGATAAAGGTAGGTACCAACTTACTTAAAATTTAAAAAACTGATTATGAAACCGAGCGTTACAATCATTTTGAAAATTCTCCAAACCAATTATATGAAGATTTCCTTATTTAGATCTGGTATTTACCAGTTTCATTTCTCTGTCCATCTATAGGGCTTTTCATCGATTGCCATTTGTTTCGAGCTTCTGTCATGTGTCACATGACATCGCTTCTGTCATGTGTCATATTAATATATCTACGTATCTACGCCATACGTCTGGGATTTGTATTATTGTATATATCAATAACGTATGACGTAGATATATTAATATTATGTGACACATGACAGAAGCTCGAAACAAATGACTGTGAATGAAAAGCCCTTATCATCATCTACGTCCTGAATCTTATTTTCGGTAATGACATTGGGAAATTGTAACAAAATGTCTGAAAATTAATTTAGAAATGGGGTGAATACTATTAAAAAGCAAATTTTATTTTAGTGATAACGAAATATTGAAATATACCAAATATCTAATAAAAAACATTGCTTACTAGAATTTTTTAAATATCAAAAATATACCAAAACAGTAGATATCTACTAAATGTGGCAACGCTGTTAAGGAGAATGATGCACTTCATTGCACTGGTCACATGACCTCTGTCACCCAATAAGAGGGTGCGTTCTAAAGTGGTTGGGATAGTCGGTCCAGGCCGTGTTTGGTCGGCGATTGGACTTCTCGGTTGTCTCATCCGTCTATGGTTGGTAATAAGGTATATTTTAAGTAATATTGGTAATGTTGTTTAATGCACCATTTTGGTTTTTTTGGGATGTAAAGAAAATAAAAACACAAAATATAAAAAATGCAGGCATTTTCTAATACATACCTTTAAAAGCACCATCAATACATTAAATTTATACAAAACATCTTTAACATAAATTCTGGCTTTTATATTAAAATTAGATTTTTTAAATTGACATATTTTTTGTTAAAAAGGTGATAAAAAATGAACGCGTGTGTTTTTTAAAGGTGGAATATCCATATTTGACGGTAATCTGAGATGCGTTTATAAATTTCACATCAGGTAATTTTGTTTAAGTCCTTATTTATGTATTTATATAAATTTAAATACCTGATATGATGTCAAAATAGTTTACTTTTTATATAGGTAAAAAAACATAACCAGTCCGACTCTTTGAGCAACCATTGCACGCAGGCTGTTTTTATAGTCGCTTCAGTTGTCTTATGCAACGCTTAAGGTTGCCTAGGCAACGTCAAGACAACTCAAAAATCGTCCACCAAATTAGTGCAGAATTGGGTCGTCTTCTAGGCAATAACAACGTTGTAACAAAACGTTGCCACGCGGTAGACAACGTTGTCGCGTCGACAAATTGCTACTTGGGGGGGACCTCAATCGGACGTCCCCAGGAATTAGAAATCCGGACGTTGTCAGGAAGTCCGTTTACGGACATCGCCAGGACGTCTGTTTCAGGTCCCACTTAGTCAGAATGTACTGGAACCTTAATCGGCAGTCCCCAGGAATTACAAATACAGACGTTCCCAGGAAGTACGATTACAGAGGTCCATCGGAATTACGAATCCAGACCAATTCAGGAAAAGTGTCAGTTTACGAGCTGAATGGCTCCGTATCGTGTATAGAAAAATTGACCCAACCTTTTTTTCTGGTTTTATTTAAAATGCCATAACGTTTTTAGGACTTCATTTAATTTTTTAATAATCCAGAAATTAATTAATTACATACCTCTCATCAATATTTTAGTTATTTTAATTTGTTTCGGTTGGATGGTTGCAGTGAATGCCTGTCAACGATCAACGAGGTGTTGGCGGTGGCGTGGGTGTTTGTGTTTTGTTATTGTGTTTCTTGTTTCTTCATTTCTTCTGTACTTCTGTTTGATTTCATAATTTCATCATTTGCTTTGATCACTTGATGGTATCAACTTGGCGATAATTAAATTGGATATTATTATTATTAGCGTGAATTCTTGGTAAGTTTTTAAGTTATTTTTATACTTGGTTTTCTTTGCAAGATACTTAGGTCCGCTTGCCACTATGCTAAATTTAGTACTGAAATTAGTACTAAAAATATTGTATCTACAAATTAGATGCGCGCGCCGATTTAGTACTAAAAATTAAAACATGTTCTAATTTCTTGTACTGAAATTGACACAATATTAAAAAGTGAGGTTGTATTGTATATTAGGTACTTTTGTTTTGTTTATAGGTACATAATAATAATAGTGATTTCAACTTTCAACATGTGGAGAAAAAGGCAGATTGAAACATTAATAGAGTTTTACAAATCGAATCAATGATCAATGTTTGTATGTGCCAAAGCACCCTCTCTATAAGAATAGGAACGCACGAATTAAAGTTTTGGAAGAAATAAAGGCAGAATTAGCCAAACTAGGTGTGGATATATCTCTAATAGCAGAAATAAAAGCCAAGTTTGCCAGTTTTGCAAAAATACTTCTTTCCATCTTTTATTGTTAATAAGTTAATGGCTTGCAACTTGCAATCTCAATTAGTAAAGCTCCTATCTATGAACCTTGAGTAAAGCTCATGTAAATTTAGTAGGTAGAGCGCATGCCTATATGCTGATTTACAATTCGGATAGTTGCAAACACAAACTTGGCACAAACTGACTTTTTCATACTAAATCGACTCGCGCAACTAACCAATATTTTTAGTACTGAAATCAGTACTGAAATTAGTATAATGACAAACGGATCTTACTGTGTTTTATCTGCTAGCTGAGCATATTTTTATTTCTATAGGTCTTGTTAGTTTTGTATGTTTTGGTTGAGCAAAATTTTATTTTTAAGTTTTGTTCCTTTTGTATGTTTTGGCCGTAATTAGATATTCATATCCTTGGAATCATTAGTGTGAATTCTTGGTAACTTTCTAAGGTTATTTTTATACTCCCTTTTTATTCGCAAGATATTTAATTTTTTATAGTTTTGTACATATAGCAATGTAAGTACAAGTACAATGCAAAAGAATTACATGCAGGCAAAAAGAAAGAACAATGCTACTTCTTTCTACTTCTTTAAGACCGCTTTACAGCTTGCAAGAAAACTTGCTGCAATACTCTTGCATGCAAGACTTTCATGCAAGTCAATTGCATGGTCTTTTACAGCTTGCAACCCGGCTTGCATGCAATTTGAAATTTTACCCTTAACCTAACTTATAAACTTTTGTTTTTTTTTAATTACTTTATTGCTGTTTATTTAACTTGGTAAATTTCGAAATGCCAAGACTATCAGAAATAACCAAATATAAAAGGAAAAAGGCGGTAGCAGCAACTTTAAGTATTATTATTACTGCAGCCAGCCTTTTAGTCACTAATTTAGAACACCGAGATCGGAGCTGGTGAGTAAGATCTTAGTTGAACAAGAAGAGGGGTAATAATGTATCTCCAACAGAATTTATCCAAGTAGATGATGAAAATGACTCTAATTTTCTAGGAATGAATGTACATTTTAATAAACCCTTGGGAAAAATTGAACAATTACAAAGAAATCTATATTTCGAAATACTATTTCTGCGAAACACAAATTAATTATTATCCTAAGGTACTTAGCTAGAGGAGAGAGAGCTTCCGTAGCTTAATATACAATTTACAATAATTATAGAATCTCAGAAAGTGCCATTTCATTATTCATTCATTTCCATCGTTGATATATTTCACAAACAGAAAACAGCTGATCGGCATGTATTCGTGAATCCGTGTCGTCAATGACATTTGATATTGTGGAAAAATCAAATTCCCCTAGACTTGCATGAAAACTTGCAGAAAAAATGGCACCAAACCGATTATCGCGCAATTGCAAGAAGTTGCATGCAATAGTCAACTGACGACATACTGCGCATGCCTTTAGGCAACTTTCTTGCGTCTTGCATGTAGAATTGCAAGCTGTAAAGCGCTCTTTACGTCTGAATAAAAGAAGTAGACCTGTCCCAGTCGTTAATTGTAGGGAGAACGAAGACATCATTGTTGAGAGCCATGAAATATCCAATGTTTCTGAGAAACCGTCCAACAATGAGCTTCAGAATGTTCATTCAACTGACCAGCAGAGAACTGAAGATTCTGTAAAACCTAAAGATTTTTAGTGGATTGGGCTTTGCGTCACAAAATAACTCGTACAGCCATTAATGATTTATTGAAATACTTCACAAATTACTTTCCAGAACTTCCTACTGATGCAAGATCATTATTAAAAACGTGTAGAGAAATACAAAGAAAAACTGTCCCACCTGGAGAATATCATCACTTTAGTGTAAAGTCTTGTTTAGAAACGTTATACATTCAGAATATTAATTTATTGAAAGACAAAAATATTTTTAAACTTGTTATTAATATTGATGGTTTACCTTTAGCAAAAAGTAGTGGTAGTCAGGTGTACCCTATTCTGTGTAAGTTGAAAGGAACAACATTTGTAGAAATAATTGGTATTTATCATGGCTATGAGAAGCCAGCCTGCAGAGGCTAATATTTTTTTAGACATCTTTGTATCAAGCCTTATTTACCTTATAAATTATAAAACGGTATTGAAATAGATGGTCGAACATTTTCTATAAAAATTAATTCTATTGTTTGTGATGTACCAGCAAAAGTTTTTATTACATACACAAAGGGTCATTCTGGTGATGCTTCATGTAGCAAATGTATAATTATTGTGTACATACGTAAATTGTGTATGTAAATTATTAATTTTCAATTGGTATCTATTATAGGTAAAAGACATCAAAATTTGGCGGATCAAGCACTTATAATTTTATCAAAAGAGTAATGTCAACTATATTGGCAGACAGTCTTATTATTGAGTATAGTTGGCTGGGTCGGAAAGGAAAACGTAGCCTTGAGAGTACGATGGTGGGAAAGCTGTTTGTATGTGAGTATTATATCACAATAACTACCACTTAAAAAGATATTTTAAAAATATGTGCTTAGATGAACTCACATATTTAATTCATATTATAATCAAACACAACGCAACAATATTTGATTGTGCTTTTGTTTTTCAATAACTGTTAATTCTAATTTATAAAATTTATTTACAAATAGAAAACCTCTTATTTTTCAGCAATATGTAGATTGGATAGCGTAGCAGGACGAACGGTTGGCCGCACATCACTTTGCCTTGATGAATGTGAGTTAAATCCCCAGCCCGTTGAAAGGAAAACAAAAAGGCTAACACGTCAGTTTAAAATTCATAAGGCTGATCAGCCTATGTGATGGAGCAGTACGACAAGTGATAAGGGCATGTGGCTCAGTGATACTCCCTCATAGATCCCTACCGGAAGGATATATAATCATATATTTTCAGCAATATAATATAGTAAACACTGAACTAAAAATGTAATAAAACTGTAATGTAACAAGACAATCGATAGCCAGTAGTTATTTTGTATAAAAATTAATTATTTTAAATATATTTCTTATAGTGTTTATTTTTCAATTTTAGCTGCAGCTGACAAAAGTGGTATTTCGCCAAACAAAAAAAACGGAGGAAGCGATTAGAAGTTATATGAAAAGGGGAAAGGAGAGGCTGACTGCGAAAGAAAATAAAAATATGAATTAACATGAATATTATTTATGAAATTTTAATAAAAATTTGTTTGAAATATATTTGTTTTTTTTTTCATTTTAAATGCAGATTTCATCTTTAAAAGTTTCAAGTAAATTCAGTATAAAACAATTTAATATTTCCTTTTTGACATTCTTTAAGAGCTTAGGCGCAAAATTTTGTGCCAATGCTTTTTAAATACATTCATTTTTTTAATCCTGAAAAAGGATTTTTGTAAAATTTAAAAACTGAATGAAACATTACATTATTACTGAGGGCCGAAAGTTCCTGAAAACTTCTATAATGTTTATTTTAACAAGTTACAGGGGTAAAAAACAGAAAATTTAGTGTGATTTTTAATATCAAATATCTCATTCAAAAGAAACTTTGTTTATTTTAAGGGACTTTCGGCCCTCGGTAATAATGTAATCTTTCATTCTGTGTTTAAATGTTTCAAAAATATTTATTAGTTTTATCAGGATTCGAAAAAAATGAATGCATTTAAAAAACATTGGTGCAAAATTTTGCGCTTACGCTTAAATTTTATAAAAACTTTCGGTAGGCAGTCCCAAGGAGGGTTTGGTCGGCCGTTCCAAGGAGGGTTTGGTTGGACGTCCCAAGGAGGTTTTGGTCAGACGTCCCTAGGAAGTCTTGCTCGGACGTCCTAAGGAGGGTTTGGTCGGATGTCCTGAGTACGGATGATTTTGTAACATCAGACGTCCTCGGTACGTCCCGAGGATGTCCCAGGACCTGAAACGTATGTCCTCTGGATGTACGAATGTCCTAGCGGTACGTCCCGGGTAAGTCCCAGGGATGTACTTGTGCTGTTTGGGTAATTTAAAAAAAAACATTAAACAAGTAAAAAATAAGGAAACTCTTTACAATTCAATATTAAAATGTAAACATAACGCGATTAGACAAATTCTAACCACACTCTGACACTCGCGATACCAGATACTTAATACCACAGCATACACGCGGCTCAAATTAGCGTGTACCAAAAAAACCCAGTCATAGTACACGCTAAATAATGACGTCACTGACTTGATGACGTTTAAGCGTGTACCTAACCCAAACAGCACAAGTACATCCCTGGGACGTACCCGGTATGTACCACTAGGACATTCGTACGTCCTGAGGACGTACGTTTCAGGTCCTGGGAAATCCTCGGTACGTACCGAGGACGTCCGATGTTACAAAATCATCCGTGCCCAGGACGTCCGAATGAACTCTCCTGGGGACGTCCGACTAAAACCTCCTTGGGACGGTCGTCCAAAACCTCCTTGGAACCTCCGACCAAACCTTTTTAGGGCATTTTGTAAAATGTTTTCAGAAATTTTAAACATGGCGTTTAATTACTATTAAACAATGTTGAAAAAGTCTAAAATTATTTTATATAAATTTACTCATAATTTTTAAAGATGAAATCTGCATTTAAAATGAAAAAACACATACCTATTACCTATAATATCAAACAATTTTTTATTAAAATTTAACAAACAATAAGACGTCTTTTTATGTTCCTTCTCCTCCAAATTTTGAAAATTCTTTTACCTACAATCGTAGATAAAAAAATATACCTAAGTTCCTACCTTATATAAAACACTTATGCCATAATTAAAATCGGGTTTTGCTGAAGTATTGTATCTAGCTGTACAAATTGTTCCTCTGTTTGCATTAGAAAGTTAATCTTTTGTAGAATGAATAGAAAATAACATTTCCTTCTATAACGGTTAATCTAATTACTATCCTATGATTGGCCAGGCAGGGTTCTAGCTTGACATAATATGACACCGTTGCCGTATCCTCAATTTTTTCACAAACATAACCACTTCAGATAAAGATACATTTAAAAATAGCTGCTTCAATAGTTTTGAAGCACCAAAAAAATAAAGTTTGGAAAAGTAAATAGTACAATATCAGTGTAAATACTGGATAGAAAAAACTCAAAAGAGGCATTTTAAATCAAAGTTCATTAAAATTGTTACAAAAGAAGATAAATAAAGATCAACTGTATAAATGTTTTTAAATCAAAAGATAATTTAAATTCTTTTCATTAATGATTACTATTAAGACATTAATTGAAATTTAAATTATTCAGTAGATTATATTCAAAGTTAACCAATACTGTTATAAAAAGGAAGATCAACTGATAAATGAAGATAAACTGTATAAATTTTGTTTAGATTGATAAATATATCTCTACTTATATATTAATCTTACTATTCTTGTATATTATACCATTGATTGGAATTATACAAGAATCAAACAATTAAAGTATGACAACACTGCAAATGCCAAATAACTGAAGGTTATTAGATCCATTCCTGAACTGGTCTGGATTCGTAATTCCTAGGGACGTCCGTAATCGTACTTCCTGGGGACGTCCGATTAAGGTCCCATTACATTCTGACTTAGCGGGACCTGAATTAGACGTTCTGGGGACGTCCGTAATCGTACTTCCTGGGGACGTCTGGATTTGTAATTCCTGGGAACATCCGATTGAGGTCCCCGTACATTCGGACTTAATTGGGACCTGAAAAGGACGTCCTCGGGATGTCATGTGCTATCTGGGAACTTTTTTTATTTGCGTACACGTTAGCGTGTACCTAGACACAGCGCAAAAATAACAATGGGTTGCCAGTGGTGGGTGTTCGTTGAAGGTTAAAATTTCATAAAAAATAAAGTAAATCATCATCTAAAATTCGTAATAAAAACATATGTATGTATTGAAACATATGTACGTAATATGATAAACTTAATAAAATATTTACCGTACACAAATTCTTCATTTTAAATACATTTCATGTTTTTATTTTAAATACTCAATGCATAACAATACCCCAAAGATACGTCGATGATCAAAATCTCTGGTGTCAGTTTGGCTTCACTTTTGGTCATAGGATTACTCGTCCTCTCTCTTTCCTTGTCTAAGAGTGTGGCAATCAAATGTATGCAACCAAGCACTCTCTTCTCTTTTTATTTCATTTCTCTATGGGCAGCACTGGAGTTAAGTGATCTGTGCAGCACACAGCACACCCATACAGTTCAGTGTTTATAAAAAATAGGATAAATTATAATCAAAGTTTATTTAAACAATAGGGCTTTTCATTCACAGTCATTTGTTTCGAGCTTCTGTCATGTGTCACATAATATTAATATATCTACGACATACGTTATTGGTATATACAATAGGTTTGTTCCAACATGAACTTTTGGACGGTCCATAAACCGTCAAGGCCCCGTCTCACCATCAAATAATTGACAGTTATTTGATCAAGCTTGACAGTTAGTGACACAAAGTGACAGTTAGTATGTATAGTTTGTGTCACTAGTCAAGTTTGACTGTCAAGTTTGATCAAATAACTGTCAATTATTTGATGGTGATGGCTCCAGTACACGTTGGGCCAACTAGTTGGTCAATGAGTTGGGCCAAGTAAGAACAGTGAATACATGGTGATTACACGTTGGTGGAGTTACCAGTCTGCATTAACCTTTCTTAGTGGATAAACAAAAAACAAACTCTGATTATGGATATGGATGTGGAGACTGTAGCAGCCGCCGCAATTAATTTGTACAACGTGTTCAATGCTTATAGAAAAGTGTACCAAACAAGAGTGATTAAAAACAATGGCGCAAACGACGGTGCTTTTACACCGAAAAAAGTATAAATATTAAAACACAACCTTAAAATTAATACTTATAAACAGTGTAAGTATTGTGAGAAGAGAAAACAAATATTTTAAACTCAACGACAACAACATGTTCATAACCAAACAGCTGTTTGGCAGATCGCGCAAGTCCCAAAAATCCTTTGATTTGTGCACCAAATACCGACAAAATTCGGTTTGTAGACCAACGCTGACCGCCAATCGCAAACTCATGCCAAGTGGTCCTGTACACGTTGGCCCAACTGATTGGCCCAACGTGTACTAGCCCCATGAGACGGGGCCTTCACGAAACTACTTGTACCGTTTGTTGTGCGCATGTTCGTAAATAGGTTTGTTCCAACACGACCGAGAACCGTCACGAAACGGTAACACTCCTGCGCAGTAAACAAAATCCGTTCCAACAAAAATATGATCGTCCTCGGATCGTCCTTCCCACTGTTCCAACAAGAATTGTGATCTTTTAGTGACGGTTTCGTGATGACCATTTCAGTAATTGGGCAATAGGGTTTTTCATTGATTGTCATTTGTTTCGAGCTTCTGTCATGTATCACATAATATTAATATATCTACGGCATACGTCTTTGGTTTTTATCATTGGCTGCGTTCACCAGAAATAATCGGTTTAAGTTTCAACTAAACAGCTATGTTGCAGCGCTTTAAAACTACGTTTAGTCTGGTGAATGGTGTTTTTTCGTTTGACACTTTCATAGTTGATTTTTTTGTGTTCCCACCTGTTCTATGTATGAACCTAACCTAAAACGAGATTCGTTGTTTTTGTTGATTTATTATACTTATCGTTCAACGATAAATTGGACGTATCTTAAACAAATTTAATTCAAAAATGGATAATATACTACTTTTATTGATGTTTGATAATGAAATGAATAAGAAATAATTTTTGGTGCTGCTGGGCTGTGCTGGACTTGGCAGAGCAGAACCATTGGATGGCCCACCATAAATAAATAATAATTATCACGTAAATATGAATTATGTTGAAAATATTGTTCCTTAATACACAGACTTACAATTTCGTGAGCATCTACAATTATGTCTCTCCTAAGTTTCAAATACTTTATAATTAAAACCATTGTAAAATAAATATTTTCAAATAATCGCGCCGTTACAATATATTTCTTAAACACGTTCAATATTGAAGCGATACAAATACTACGTTCAATAAAATGGCGACCGCTTCGTCAACACGTTGAAGTTTAGCCTAAATTGACATGACGTTCACCCGAAAAATCTTAAACAGTTTCAGAGCGCTGACGTAGCGCACTGGTCTGGTGAACGCACCCATTGGATTACCGTCATCGGACGATAACTGGGCGATACGGTTACGAACATGCGCACAACAAGCGGTACAAGTAGTTCCGTGACGGTTTCTGGACCGTCCAAAAGTTCATGTTGGAACAAACCTATTGTATCGCCCAGTTATCGTCCCATGACGGTAATCATATATTTGTCATTTTTATTGGTGACAGCTTGTGTGCTTTTAGTCGATCAAAGGCTCAAAAACTTTAAAGAATTAAGTCCTAGTGCGCAAGTCAGTCCAACCAGCACATTATGCATTTGCCCGATTACTGAAATGATCATCACGAAACCGTCACCGAAAGATCACAATTCTTGTTGGAACAGTGGGAAGGACGATCCGATGACGATCATATTTTTGTTGGAACGGATTTTGTTTACTGCGCAGGAGCATTACCGTTTCGTGACGGTTCTCGGTCGTGTTGGAACAAACCAAAGACGCATGACGTAGATATATTAGGTCTGTGGTGGGATCACGATCAGTAGAATGGTAGAATAGGGCTTTTCATTCACAGTCATTTGTTTCGAGCTTCTGTCATGTGTCACATAATATTAATATATCTACGACATACGTTATTGGTATATACAATAATACAAACAAAAGACGTATGACGTAGATATATTAATATTATGTGACACTTGACAGAAGCTCGAAACAAATGACAATCGATGAAAAGCCCTATGCTGACGTCACAAAAATAATTCTACAATCGACAATTTTGGTATCACGTTAACACGCTTGGGAAAGTAGAATCGGTGCTCGGCAATGTTCGGATATTCTACTAGCCGTGTTAAAAATAGGGAGAGATTAAGGGCCGGTACTTTATGTCCCGGTTAAACCTCGGTTAGCTAACCGGGGTTTAATCGGGACAGAAAAGTACCTCATAGAGCCTCTTGCGTTGTAATAAAAGCAATTATAATTATTATTATAATTATTTATGAATATAATAATAAGTATAATTGCGTTTATGTCTATGTTATGCATATATTTCTGTCCCGATTAAACCCCGGTTAACTAACCGGCTGTTAACGGAGACATAAAGTAGGTTTGTTCCAACATGAACTTTTGGACGGTCCAGAAACCGTCACGAAACTACTTGTACCGTTTGTTGTGCGCATGTTCGTAATTGTATCGCCCAGTTATCGTCCCATGACGGTAATCATATATTTGTCATTTTTGTTGGTGACAGCTTGTGTGCTTTTAGTCGATCAAAGGCTCAAAAACTTTAAAGAATTAAATCCTAGTGCGCAAGTCAGTCCAACCAGCACATTATGCATTTGCCTGATTACTGAAATGATCATCACGAAACCGTCACCGAAAGATCACAATTCTTGTTGGAACAGTGGGAAGGACGATCCGATGACGATCATATTTTTGTTGGAACGGATTTTGTTTACTGCGCAGAAGCGTTACCGTTTCGTGACGGTTCTCGGTCGTGTTGGAACAAACCTAGTCTAAATGTCCAGCAAACGACGGCAATGTTGCCAGATTCCTTTTAGCGGGAATTTTAAAATTTTATAGCAGTTTGGTTTTAAATTTGACAGTTCTGTTTTCTCAAGTCAAAAATCTTAACCTTACTTTTACAAGTGATTAGGATTATTATTATTTTATTTACATGTAAATTGAAACAATAAATATTGAGCTGTGCCATAATTTCAAACTCATTATGTTGCAGTCTTTTCCAGTTGATAAAATTGCAATTCAAAAACTTTTAGGTAGGTACCTGTAACTTCCACATTATTATTTATTTTTTAAGTATTAAGGCTGATGTTGATATCAAAAATTTAGATTTCAAAGATAGTTTTATGTAGGTAGATACTAATAGAGTAATACTAGATAATAGATTAGATACAAAGTAAGCTGTAAGTAGTATAACTGCCCATGTAATCACCTGTTATGTTGTTTTTTTAGATTTGCACTGTATGGATGGCACAGGAAGAGTACAAGAACATGAAACATCTTATTATGAATGTATATGTATGTGATCCTCAAAAAATTATTTTACAAAACAAGATAGAGAAAGAGTTTTAAAATCCCAAGGATCCTGCAAAATGTTTGGTGTACTAGTCGAATAATAGTATCTAAAAATATTGAAACTATTTTAAAACACATTACAGGCATGAGGATGACATAGAGCACTTACATAAATACCAAAATCAGATAAATATCTCTTCAAAGTTTATTTTGAGACTTTCTTCAAAAATGTAAGTAAAATATTTGCATATCGACGGCGGAAAGGCAGGACTTAGTAACTGAAAAAATTTTATAACATGAGTTAGGTACTTCAGTTTTCGCTTTAGAATAAGTGTATCAGCAGCTATTAAACAGCGATTACAGCTGGGAAAGTTTCCGGAAGGCTTCCAAAAGGCTTTCCCAGCTCTAAAAGCTGTTTAATAGGTGCTGATACACTTATTCTAAAGCGAAAACCGAAGTAACTCATTTTATACAAATTTTTCAGTTATGAGGTCCTGCCTTTCCGCCGTCGATATACACAATATAATTTAAAACAAGAATGTTACCACTAAACCACTTTTTAAATATTACTTATGAATATTTACTACAGTTTACAATTTCACACTAGTGTGTTTCATTCTCCTATACCTATATTTTACTTTTTTAGTAAACTTCAGACTGTTCAGGATAGCATAATAGCATAGGAGGCGAATTAAAAAGAATTAATTTACGTTACAAGAAAAGATATCACAAACATTAAACTCTCTTATGGCATTGATTTGAAAGATGGGTATATGTACAATGATCATGCAACCAGTGTTTATTTTTGGGTTGGATGCTTACAGACTCATGTCGAATATTATTTTACAAACAACATTGCATACTAATGGATATTCATTCTGAATTTATTAACATTTATGATTTTTGTCTTATTTTCCTTAATACTGTGCCAAAAGGAAATGTTAATTAAGTTTGGTAAATCCTTTATCGCAATCGATGGAACTCCTGGGCTCAATTCCTATGACTTTGAACTTATGACAGTATTAGTAAAAGATGAATTTGGGAATGGATTTTGTACTGCTTTCTTATTTTCAAATAGAAAAGATAACTACTTTAATTTACCAATTTTTTTTAAATACATGTCTGTGTTGGTATTATATGTATATTCAAATGTTTTCATATCAGGCATAAGCGACACCTTTTACAATGCCTCGTCAAATGTAATGGGTATTGCTCCTAATAGACTGTCAAGTGCCTGGCACATAGATAGGGCATGGTAAGTAAATCTTAATAAAATATCTGATTCTGAAAAAAATCCTATTATGTATACAAGATGTATTAATGATGGTTTAGAGAGTATTAATAGCTTTTTGGGTAGACTTCTAAGTGATGCAGATACACACAATTTTAGTAAGTATTTCCAGTAGAACTACTGCAATAACATCCAACAATGGGCCTATTGTTATAGGAAGGGGTTGTGGAATTAATACCAATATGACCATTCAAAATTTTCATAAAATTTTGGATAAAAGGGTATCCATTAGTTGTTATCAGTTAAGTTTAAAACTTGGCACTCATGGAGAGCTATACCATAATATATAATAGGTATATCTCATAATATTACATCTCATATTGTTCACTACAGTCGTAATGAGTGAGCAATATGAGATATAACATATTATAGTATAAGTCTCTGTGCATGACCAGATTAACATGTTTGGTGCCCATCTCGAACAAGCTCCACTTGGCTGGTACCACATACTTAAATCATTTATTTAGTTACACAGTACTACTCACATAACTTATGTGTCGTCAGTACCTTCCGTAAAACCTTCGTGATGCTACCCATACACGTCATGGCCACTGAATGTGTTAAAGCTTGTTAATGTAGGAGAGTTATACTAAAATATATATCTTATATTATATTGCCTTAAATAGAAAAAATATCTTATTTAAATTGTATCCATGTAAGTTTTGATTTAATGAAATAAACCTTTTAATCAAAAAAGTGTTGTTTACTTGTGTACACCCAGCAATATCCTGATCATAGATAAATAATATAGTATTACCGGATCCTGATATGCAGACGCCAATAGGGCTTTTCATCGATTGTCATTTGTTTCGAGCTTCTGTTATGAGTCACATAATATTAATGTATCTACGTCATACGTCTTTGGTTTGTATCATTGGTATATACCAATAATGTACGACGTAGATATATTAATGTTATGTGACACATGACAGAAGCTCGAAACAAATGACTGTGAATGAAATGCCCTATTGAATAGGGCTTTTCATCGATTGTCATTTGTTTCAAGCTTCGGTCAAGTGTCACATAATATTAATATATCTACATCATACGTCTTTGGTTTGTATCATTGGCAATATCAATAACATATGACATAGATATATTAATATTATACAACACATGACAGAAGCTCGAAACAAATGACTGAGTGAAAAGTCCTATATCATGTAAATACAAGTCATAAAGATGTCTTTCTACGGTTAAAATTTCACAGCCTAAAGACATCATTTAAGCCATCACAAAATGACTGCAATAAGAAAATAGAATTTATTAACTCGCCTCGCCCCCAGGCAAAGTAAAGGAGCTAGGCCACTAAGAATGTTTTTTCAATATTTTTTATTTAGCGCTTAGCTATTTAGCCAGATACATGATGAGAATTAATACTATTATAATACATATTAATACTAATTCAAATTACTAGTAATTTTATTAATATTCTGAATAAATATGTAACCACTTAATACTAAAATAAAAAAGTGTCCATCTATACTATCCCAACACATTTTCACCTTTGAAGTCCTAAATTTCCATTCCCATTAAAAAATAATTTGTACTGTATAAGTATATTTCTTTTGAGCTTCATTTTTTTTCAAAATACTGCAACATGAGTTTTAAATTATGACACAGTACAATACTTGTTTCAATATTTACATGTAAATAAAATAATCCTAATTACTTGTAAAAGTAAGGTTATAAATTTAAGAATACAGAACTCTCTTTTAAAACCAAAGTGGCATTAGACTAATTTTAAAATTCCCGCTAAAAGGAAAAAGGTAAATCTGGCAACAGTGCCGTCGTTTGCTGGACATTTAATCTCTCCCCGTGATACGCTGTCAGATTTTGTAAGGACGTTTTAACATTGAGTCTTATGGGATTATTTTGTTAAACTTGAATATTTTATTTTGTAGTGATAATAACCGAATACAATTGTTAGAATTCATTAGTTATTAATTTATACTGTAATTTATAGTGCAACAAAATATTTTCTTTTTCGTTAATAAATATTTATTGACATAAACTGCGATAGTGAGGTTATGCATACAAAATCAAACTGATAATCAATATTGGAAAGTGAAGAATTTATAGTGCGTTTATATTTTCTGTTTATATTAATACATAATATCACTAGCGTGACACGGCATTTTTTTAAATGTCTCATTTAAACATACACAAAGCGTCCTTATAAAATTTCAAAAAACCGCCACCATGAGCAGGTCGGTCGATTTTGCTTTGACACTTTGTTAACGCTCGGAGCGAATTCGTGAAGATTGTATATGGTGTTTTTGATTACGATTTTATAAATAATAAATTATGGCCGAAATATATGGATCTTGGAGACTGTTTGTGCGTTGAAAAACGAATTGTGAAGGAATGCGAGAGTTACTGGAAAAAGGAAGCCCTTATCGAATGATAAACTATATTAATCATCGTCTCAATGTTTTATTTCGCTGTGTCTAGGTACACGCTAACGTGTACGCAAATAAAAAAGTTAGGTACACGCGAATTAAACTTCATCAAGCCAGTGACGTCATTATTTAGCGTGCGTACTGACTTTATATTTTGGTACACGCTATTTTGATATGTTTGTGTTTGTTGTTTGTTTGATAGAAAATATTTTTATTAAGGGACGGGGAAGGGAAGCAAAACTATTCAGATGTTTCAGATTTAATTGTAATAAAACAATATGTATATAAAAGTATATATTCAGGTTGGCAAAATAAATATTAGTTAACATGATATATACAAAATACTGCTAAAATAATTTTTATACGTGTTAATTATACCAGTTTATATTTGTGTTTATTTTTATTTATACAGTGAGTTGAACTTGTTACGATTTTCATAGAAGATTGGTTATAACTTGATAAATACCCCGTATAAAATAATAAACTTTTATATTTTTGTGATATGAAAGTTAAGAAGATTTCGAACATAAAATTAAATCTAGGGTGTTCCATTTAAAAAGACATAAGTTTGGTCTGCCACTATTTTATCGAACGCCCTGTAACATTCTAACTAATTTTAGTAATTTTGTAATATGAAGCTCAAAGTTTGCTAAAATTTTTGTTACTAACTTTTATTCCTATCTATTACTATAGCGGATCTACTGAGCTTTATCACACTAATCAATCGCCCCATATATTTTATCTTATTACTTCTGCTACCCTTAATCACGAATTTTTGTCTCATTTCTTTTTCATACTGTTTTAGAATGTTGTTAAACTCATTAAAAGAACTAAATAATTGTCCATACTCCATAGTCAATTAAAAAAATACTAAACAAGTAAAAATAAGGAAACTCTTTACAAAGCAATATTAAAGTGTAAACATAATGCGATTAGACAAATTCTAACCACACTCTGACACTCGCGATACTTACAGATACTTAATACCACAGCATACACGCGGCTCAAATTAGCAATTAGCGTGTACCAAAAAACCCAGTTAAAGTACACGCTAAATAATGACGTCACTGACTTGATGACATTTAAGCGTGTACCTAACTTTTTTATTTGCGTACACGTTAGCGTGTACCTAGACACAGCGGTTTTATTTCTATACGCTGTGAGCTCGTACGTAGAGGGGATATTTACAAATTCACGAGCGCCAGTAGTGGCAAGTCTGTAAACGTTTACCGGAAATTTGACATAAATGTCAAAGTGACTAATTTAAAATTAAAATTAAAAACATTAATTATAAAAAATATTAGTTTGTCAAAGCTGTGGTATATATTTTTACCTTAAATATACTTACGTTTTAAATACTGAATTTAGGTTTTTTTAATGTTCCGTAATATGCAATTATATTAATCTTAGCGCCATCTACACGATAATTGTGAAAGTATCCGAAGTAAGAAATTTATATTTTATCAATAGAACGTAAAAATGACTAGCAAAATCTTAAAAAAATCGATTACAATTTAATTACTTTTTTGCGTTGTAAATATTAAGCGATAACAATTAATAATAAATTTAAAAATTACCGGTGAAAGTTGAATTAGTAATCCGCCAGGAGCGACACCAGCGAAGCTCAGAGCGTATAGCTCAGAAGAGGGTATTTATTTAGTATTGACTCGCTCCCCACACGAGTCTGACAACTGTGAATAATATGATATGTGCAATCTGCCTTACTTTTTTATCAATTTAAAATTCACAATTAAGTGCGCTCAGCATTAATTTTTGTGTTTATCTAATTTAAAAATGTGATATTTTCAAAATATGGCCGCCATGACAGTTGCGCATTTGGTGTAAATTTGGTTTAAGTATGAGCGCTTGTTCACAATGGACGTAAAACGTAATTTACGCATAATGCATCCGTAATTCATAAAGTTGAACATGTAGAAATCAAACGTAAGTATTCACAATGGGCAAACGTAAAATTTATGGTTATGGTTGTCTTACGTTTAAACGTAAGGATTACATAAAGTTGAGATTGTTTCAACTTTATGTTCGAATTACGTGAATTTTAAGGATAACTGTAGTATTTTTTGTATTTTAATGTTGGTGATCAAAAGTTTGACATTTCAGACGGGTGGATTCTGTCAGTTTACTTATTATGGTTTGTTTTTGTTTACCCTATGGAGACCTGTAAGAAGGAGTGGAAACGCAATGCATCGTTTGTAGGCTAACTTTTCAACCTCTAATTCAACTTTCAGCAATCGCCGCTAGAGGCGCAAGTGTTCGAATAGGTGCTACAAATACATTAGCTCTTATGGACATATTTAATATTTAACTCATTTTATTTTTGTTTTTAGCGTAATTAGACATTAATTTATTGGTGGATTGTAGCTGAATATGTTTTATGCCAAAAATAAATTATTTTAACCTTATAACATATCGACGTGTGGTAAAAAGTGTATTCTGTAGATGGAGATGTGACATCAAATTTAAATTTGTCATTACTTTAATATGTAGGACAGCTTATTTTGAAGCGGAAATATTTTGTCACATTATCTAACTGCCACATTTATATACCAATGGTATTTCAACGGCAAATTAATTTTTTAATATCTTTGTAACTGATATTAAAAAGTTTGTTAGTTGAAAAAATTGACTTAACTGTACGTAATTGTTTTTAAAAAGTTTAAAAAGTTATTTAAATAATTTGAAGTTTATTGATCAATTTTTTTTAATTAGGTATTCTTTTTATCAAAATTTAAACTGCTTTTTTTTAATACTTCATTTATCTATATTCTGAAAGCTTACCTATCAGATGTTTAAATTTAGTTAATAAAAATATATGTCTATAAACTACGCAGACGATAGTCTGACTTTTATAAAATTAATGTTAATTTTTGTGAAATATTTTGTCTCAAAAAATGCATTGTTTCGACAGAAAAACTTTCAAGATCGTCCTACTATTATCACTATAATTTTCAGGTTAAAATAAAAACCAATAATAGGCACAAATTTTATTTACACCGAAGGAAATAACATACAAACGAATAGGTTTAATCCACGAACGTTATAAATAACATAAAGACAAATCTTTATAAAAAGTCTTTATTAACTTCGTTAAGTTCCCTTTTGAATTTTTTATCGGAACGATAACTCGATATAAATCCCGGTACGAAGCAAGTTCTTTTAGTGTAAGCTTTCTTGGCACTCATATTTAAATAATATTAACCACCAAAACCAATAATCTTATATTAACTACGAATAATTAATTATTTTCGAAATTTTCACATTCACTCCAATGCAAAAGTAGTATCTATTTCTACGCCACCGCCGCCCTAGCGAGAAACCAAGCAAACAGGCAAAATTGTGTACAAAAATTTCAAGGTCGTCCTATCTCGATTCCTCTCCTCTGTGTAGGTCTCCATAGTTTACCCCATTACTCTATTAATCTATATTTATCTCACGTTTTGGTAATATAAATTAAATAAAATGGAGAACGTGGATATTGAACTTTTAATTCAGCTTGTGCGTTCAAAGCCCTAGCCCTAATTATAATATAGTAAGGGTGAAAAACATAATCCTTGTGTAAGTAAAAACCACTGTGCATCATACAACCTCATTTCATTCATAAGACTCCTAACCTCTCCTTTTTTCTTTTTGGTTTATGTATTTGTTTTTTAAATTACCCGTAACAATAAAATGGTAAGCAGGTCACAAGCCAAACCAGCTGTATTCATATTTCTGTTAAATAAATGCACACAAATTCAAAAACAAACATGTAGGTATTTACATCAACCCATAAATAACGTTTTGACAATTGACAATCAAAATACCTGTTTTGTTACGTAAAATTTAAGTCTATTGTGAACGCTGCATAAAATTATGTACAAATTACGGTTTACGAAATGATAACGGTTTACGTTCACCTTATGGTTACGTCCATTGTGAACAAGCGCTGAGACACGGTTAAACACAGTATAGGCGGTGGTAAAGGAGCGCCTAAAGATACAGTGCGGCTCCCTACTTTGCGCATGCGTCAAAATATTTACAACGTTGTCATGTTGTTTACACATTGACATCGCCGGGAAATTCAAAATGCTAGCTCCTTGCAAGGAATCTTTTATTTTGACAAATGACATAATAGGTCTGTTCCTTTGTTTTTTAGTGTTACACTTTTGAGTGTAAGTGTACGAAATTCTATGGACATTTGAGTGTAAAATGACAGCGGCTCATGACAGCGGACAGTATTAAACGAAAATTATCGGTGTGCCAATCAAGCAAAGGGACAAGGAACTTCCGAATATGGCCTAACTAGGGGCACATAACATAACCTAATCCTAATATTTACATTTGTAAAGAATATCCTGTTTGTTTTTATTGTCGATTGTGCAGCGAAATTGTGATAGCAAATCAAATATCGCCTAAAGTAGTTTATCGCCTACAGAACTGAATTAGTCCATAGCAGTTATCAGTTTTTCTTTCTTGGGAAGCTTATACATGTAACTTGTATTGTTGTAAATTGTGGGAGTAGGGCAGACAGGGAAAAGTCTTATTTTATACTGTTCCCAAGGCTCCCCATGCAATACATTTAAATGAAGTATCCAAACAAAGCCGGGGACAATGGATAAAAGCCACAAGAAGAACAGATATAACGGAACTAAAATTAAAATGTGAAAAGTAAACATTTTATAAGTGGTAAGTTTAATGTAATTCAATTAATAAGGATTTTAAATGTCTACAATAATAATCAAGATGTGATAATTCAAGCTTAATTATTAGGAAAGCCAGCCATGTTTCACTTCCATGAAGCAGAGAAGGGAGGTATATAATATACTGTCCCTTTTGTCTTCTCACTAATTTCTCTTTTGCTAATGAAACCTGTAGTGAGGGAGTGATATAATCGTGATGTTTTAGCAATTCTGTTGTTCATTTTTTTTTTGCATTTTTTGTCTATTATAGTTTATAAATATTCAAAATCATTCATATGTTCTACTAAATTTCCGTCTAGGTTTATATGGATTTCTCTCGGTGTCTTGGAAATAAGTAAAGTTTTAGTCTTTGCTAATTTTATTTTCATTCCTTTGTCTGCAAGTTCTCTCGTCTATAAATTTAGGTTGCTTTGTAAAGATTTCTCTGAACTTGGTATCAATGCAATGTCATCTGCAGATACACATTTACTCAGAGTTATACTTTTTAATCAGTGGTAACCTAAATCTAATTTTCGGGACTCTACTGCATTTTTTTTATTGGTTCATTCATATATATAATATAATGAATAGCAGTGAGCTTAAAACTCCACCTTGCCTAACTCCTTGTGTATTAGCAAATTTGTTTGATTCACAGTTTAATGCTCGCACAATGTTCCAGTACATAAATTTTACTTGCATCAATTAGTTCTCCTCCAACATCGAACAGTTCAAGCCCTTTCCAAATGTGATGTCCGGGTACCTTGTCAAAGGCTTTTTCCATTGTCTTATAGTAAAGATATGATCTTGGACACTGTGCCCGGTCAGAAACCTTTTTGTGCATCGTCTAGTTGATGTTCCACTTTCTTTCTCAGTCTCATCTCCAGTGTTCATTCATAAATCTTAGCCAGTACACTTAGCATGAAAATACCTCGATAATTTGAACATTACTTTTTTACCTCCCTTCTTTACCAGAAGAGATATTACTGCTGTTGCCCAATCTTCTGGGATGCGTTTCTGTTTCCAAATTGTTATCAGTAATTTGTGTAAGTAGTGTAATGCAGATTCCCCCATATATTTCAACAATCGTGTTTTGATATTATCTATTCCTGCCACTTTACCATTTTTCATTTTTGCAATGGCTTCCGTTAATTCTTCCATTGTTATTTCATTACTCAACTCTTTGGAATATTTACTCCATCTATTAACTATATCTTGTGGTTGGGTAAGTGTTTCTCCATTTTATTTTTTTTTTATTTGCACGACAGTACTACCTGATTTACCTCTCATTTTTTCAGACCTTAATAGAACAATTTTTGGTTTGTCCTACTACTGTCTTGCTCCATCTTTTCTCCAAATCTCTCCCACTGTTCCAATTTAGCTTTTTTAACTTTTTCTTCCACAAGCTTCCTTGCTTATTAACTGTTATTTTCTAGATAAGCTCTCCATGGTACTTTCTTTTCTTTCACAGCTATTTTTATCTCTTCGCTCCACCAACTAGTCCTTTTTTTTTTACTACTTTTATTCAATAAAAATATTAAAATACTCTTGTGATAGTGAAGAGACAGTTTATGTTTCCTTTCGATCCAGAGGCGATACACAATCTCCAGACAGTTGTTTCTGCCTTACGGCGTCCCCAGTGGAGCTGCCTGTACACCTCTGAATCAAAACGAAATCAAATTGTCTATTTAAGTGGAATTTCAAAAATAGTTATCTACTATTAGGATGCTTCAGCGATATCTCTTAAAGAAAAGAGAAAAGTCCCAGATACAAAATTCACTATTAAAATAGTAAATAATTATTTAAATCTGAAACTTTTCTTATTGGAACCCCTTTCTGGTACATCCTTAATCTCTTTTTGACTTTTACAATTTCGGACTTTGAATTATCTTTCTGATCTTTTTTCTAGATTAATGAAAGCAGAATGTAACTGTATACTGCAGAGTCCTTTTCCCTTTCTTTATTCATCATCTCTTGTCTTATAAATTGTAAAAGTCAGAGATTAAGGATGTTACCAGAAAGAAGTTCCAATAAGAAAAGTGTCAGATATAAATAATTATTTACTATTTTTATTTTAATAGTGAATTTTATATCTGGGACTTTTCTTTATTCTTGTGATACTTTCCACATTTTTATGATTTTTTTATGGTACACAATGTAGAATTTTTATTTATGTCTTTGTTTTAGGAACAACCACCAGATATTTAAAAGGTATAAAAAGAAGAAACTGCTGGAATTTCAAAACAAATGTGTTTGACTAGTAAAGATTTGGATAAATAACAGGAGTTACTTTGGGCTATAGCTACATGCAGATTTATTTCCTTGTGGCTTCCTATGTTAATTCTTATTAATTATACACTTAAATATGTTTTTAGTCTCAGGAAGATTTTATATTTGATTATTTTTGAATAAACATTATTATTATTATTACCTTAATTTCCATTAAATAAATTAACTGTAATCAATAAAGTAATCGTTTAATTGTTAATAAATTATCAAGTATGATTCCCAAATATTTTATTTGTTTGACACCTTCTATGGGCTGATTGTGAGATTATAGTTAAGGTACCAAGGGTATTATAAGGATAATAACACTTGAGGTCAATGGTGTATATACCGAGGGCCTTTGGCCTGAGGGATATAAGTTGACTGAAAGCGATATTATCGTTAATACCCGTGGTGCCTTCAACATTTAATGTCCGACTAAATTATTCTTTATAGGCAAAAAATTGAAGGAATTTTGAATTAATTAGTTTTCAAATAAGTACATTTACCAGCAATAGTCGTAACGTAATTGTGGTAACCATAGTTTTACTTGGGTTGTTATTTGTCAACTTAACAGTATTTAACTAGTTATTTAAATTTAATACCCTAGGGCGTAATTTTTCAAAATAATGCCCTAGAGCCTAGGGCATTATATCATACTTAACTGACTTCGAAATCATGTCATTATTTATCAAACTGACTTCAAAATCATGTCATTATTTGTCAAATAATATACCAGTCAGACATTAATATTATTACAGTAGAACCTCGATTATCTGTCAGGGCACCGGACCAAGGGTATGACGGATAATCGAAAAGACGGTTAACAGAACATTAAAAAAAATAAAAATTCATAGTACAACTCTCAAATTTCATTTGTATGGTTTGTTTGACAATATAAGAGGGATTTGTGTTCATACAATCGAATCAATTTAAAATATTCTGAAATTTGTGTTTGTTTTACTGCTGCTTCATATTTTGCGACGGCTGAATTTCTTAATCGGCATAAGGCATAAGATCATGCAATCTACTTTATTGGCTTCTTCTTGTTGAGAATACCACGATGAATTATTGCATATGCGATGCAGCTTCTCTAGATTATTTACGCAAATCTTTGTCAGTTACAATAGGTTCATCAATATAGCTACAGTCAAGCTTCCTTGTGTCCAAGCATCAATATAGCTACTGTGTCAGCTTCCGAATAGGTTTGGTCCGCCTTTGTTGCCATTTCAATGAGTTCTTTATCTGTCAGCAATGGATAGTCGTTTGTGTCCTCATCACAAATCAAATTACCTTTTTTTTTATTTTTTTGCATTTAAATGATTGCTAATGTATAACTCAATACAACTTCTGTATGTACCCTGACAGTTAACAGAGGTGACGGTTAATGGAGAGACAGATAATCGAGGTTCCACTGTACATGATTTCGAAGTCAGTTATATTATAGGGCGTTATTTTTCAATATTTATTTTGAAAAATAATGCCCTAGCTAGGGTATTAAATTCAAATAACTAGTTAAATACTGTCGAGTTGACACAATTACGTTACAACTGTTGCTGGTAAATGTACTTATTTAAAAACTAATTAATTCAAAATTCCTTAAATTTTTTTGCCTATAAAGAATAATTTAGTCAGACATTAAATGTTGAAGGCACCACGGGTATTAAAGATAATATCGCTTTCAGTGAATGTTTATCCCTTTAGACCCTTTTAACCCTTAAGATTGCTATCTAAAAAAAATACCAAGAAACTTTACAGAATCAACGATACTGATCTGGCTGTTATTAACACATTCACAGACACACTTTAGATGTAGACACATCTTATGGAGTAAGTGGCTTCATATGCAGTTGTGTCTGTGAATGTGTTAAGAGGTAAAGATTGACGAGCTCCTGTATAGGATAATGCTACTGTTTTATGTTAAAAAAAGGTAAATTAGAATCGGACCAGGTTTTTATCGTGAGTAGATCAGAAGGTATAGTAGCAATATTTGAGTTGCTCTAAGTAATACTGGTATCATCAGCAAAAAGAAAATTTTTTCCATTAATTTTTAAACTAGGGATGTCATTAATAAACGTAAGGAAAAGTAGAGGACCTGATACTGAACATTGTGGTTTGTAGAGGACCCCACATACAATATTTTGGAGACTAGAGTCTGTATTATTTGCTCTAACCAGTTGTTTCCAACTATCCAAGTAAGATTGAAACCAATTCAAAGAAATTCTTCGAATTCCATAGAAATTTAGTTATTTTTATCAAAATTTCATGATTTACACAATCAAAAGCTTTGGCATAGTCACAAAAAACAGTGGCAGTGTGAAGATTATTGCTCAGTGCTTGATAAACCTCATGTAGTACAGAAAACATGGCATCAGCAGTACATTTATTATTTAAAAAGCCGAACTTTTGTAATAAAATGTTGTTTTCAACAAGAAAGGACATAAGTCATGCTTTTATGAGTCTCTCAATAATTTTGGAGTACCGGTAGTAATGCAATAGGTATATACTTGCAGGAATTAGATTTTTCACCACCCTTATGAAGAGGAATAATGATAGCTGTCTTTAGGTACTCTGGAAATTTACCTTTCTCAAAAGAATCATTAATTGGCGAGATGAGGACACACGGATCTACAGATCGAGCGAGTCTCGTAAATTGCACGGCTTCGAGCCACGCTTCACGCAACCATATTTGCGTACTTGTGTTTTGGGTTGTGTGGTCGTGCTCTGGTCGATTGGAGTTATAATTTATCAAATTTAAATATAATCATTTCTACTGATTCATAATATGTATACTATAATATAATATATTGAAGTTTTTAAATATTGCTAATATTATTAAAGTTTTTAACATTGTATTTTAATATACTTTGTTTTATTAATAATAATATTACCTAAGTATTGCACATTGTTCAAAAAAAGTTCAAGATAAATACCGCGGTTTTTTCATATGAAAATGCAAAGAAAAAATATACAATTTGCAGAGTATGTAAATGCTTGTTTTTTGATAAAACAATACAAATTGTATGTAGGTAGGTAAGGTAGAGTAGCAAAGCATTGAGTAGTTATAGCAAAAGTAGCTACGCCATCTGAGACACAATAAGGATGAAATTGGTTTTATATTTTCTTTTCTCATGGAGCATGCATGATGGAGAGTTTTTTAAAATACGTAACAAAGCATGTTGTTTTGTTATCTATGTTGCAAATATGTTGTTTTTTTTTTCAAATTACAAAATATGTTGTTTTCAATACAAGTACCTAATTGTTGTTATTATTTACTAAGCATTTAGAATTTTGACTAATGCTCGATTTCATAATAAAGTTAAAGTGTGTGTTACCTTAAAAAAAGCAATTGTTACAGTTAAAGAAAACTTTAAATTTAAGGTCCACTTTAACTTTATTAATATAAAATCGAGCGTAAGAAATTTTATAAACTTTGGAAAATAGCATTTCAAAAAAAGTACTGTAAGTATGCTGTATTTTTAATTTTTTCTCAAAAAATAAAACAAAACTCATTTTAAAACATATATTAAATTATAAACACAACACTAAATAAATAATTTTTCTCAACGGTTAAAAACCACACTTAAAAGTTTTAGAAATTCACACCCCAGAATCAAGTTACTCAAATTTTCAAACACCTGACCTGACACAGTGTCTCAAGTACGATTGCACGAAGCTGTTGATGTTATATTTTTACTCACATTAACAAAGTATTCATTTAGATTTCCAGGGTCTGAAAGGAAAAATGTTTAAGCTGGGTGAATTTTATTTCGAAGATGGTTTATTATGGACTAAGTTTCTTTTGCAACACTTTTAGAGCTTCTCAGACAATTTTGATAGTACGATTTTTTAGCTGATTTTATAAGTTCTAAATAGGTTTTCCTATACTTGCTGATATATTCAGTGACAGAGCCATTGGAAAGTAAATTTCTTGATGTAGAGTAGTGAACGCATATTCATGGCTGATATGCGGATACCGGATACCTTTAGTAGTCCAGGGCCCAGGATTTGCGATGTTTTGGCTTAATTGTAATTAAAGGAAATGCTTTGTTGAACTTAAGGACATAAAAGCATATTAAAAAAATCACTGAAAAGTGATAATTTTAAAATTACAGGAAAGTGCCACTCGGAGGTTAAGCAAAATTAAATTAAAACTTGTAGCTACTTTAGTTTTTTCAATTTATAAATCTAGTTTAAATTAAACTAAAAAGAAATATATCTTTTTTGTAAACAAACACATTTAACGGCTAAACAGCTGGCTCCGGTTGGATGATACTGCGCAGGACGAGTGTAATATCCACCACCGTCTCGGAGGTAGGTGTAGAAAAGTGTTACACTTTTTTTCCTACAGCATTTCAAAGAAACGAGTTGTACGCGTTCTACGACAGAAGTTGAGTGTATCGTGAAAAAAAGTGTAAACACTAGAAAAACAAAGAAACAAGAAAGTGTAACACTTTTACACTTTTCTTACACTTTTCAAGAACTAGTGTTACACTTAAAACAAAGGAACAGACCTATGCTGTAGGAAAAAAAGTGTAACACTTTTCTACATCTATCTCCGAGACGGTGGTAGATATATTACACTCGTCCTGCGCAGTATCATCCAACCGGAGCCAGCTGTTTAGCCGTTAAATGTGTTTGTTTACAAAAAAGATATATTTCTTTTTAGTTTAATTTAAATTTATAAATTGAAAAAACTAAAGTAGCTACAAGTTTTAATTTAATTTTGCTTAACCTCCGAGTGGCACTTTCCTGTAATTTTAAAATTATCACTTTTCAGTGATTTTTTTAATATGCTTTTATGTCCTTATATTCAACAAAGCATTTCCTTTAATTACAATTAAGCCAAAACATCGCAAATCCTGGGCCCTGGACTACTAAAGGTATCCGGTATCCGCATATATCAGCCATGAATATGCGTTCACTATTCTACATCAAGAAATTTACTTTCCAATGGCTCTGTCACTGAATATATCAGCAAGTATAGGAAAACCTATTTAAAACTTATAAAATCAGCTAAAAAATCCTACTATCAAAATCGTCTGAGAAGCTCTAAAAGTGTTGCAAAAGAAACTTAGTCCATAATAAACGATCTTCGAAATAAAATTCACCCAGCTTAAACATTTTTCCTTTCAGACCCTGGAAATCTAAATGAATACTTCGTTAATGTGAGTAAAAATATAACATCAACAGCTTCGTGCAATCATACTTGAGTCACTGTGTCAGGTGAGGTGTTTGAAAATTTGAGTAACTTGATTCTGGGGTGTGAATTTCTAAAACTTTTAAGTGTGGTTTTTAACCATTGAGAAAAATTATTTATTTAGTGTTGTGTTTATAATTTAATATATGTTTTAAAATGAGTTTTGTTTTATTTTTTGAGAAAAAATTAAAAATACAGCATACTTACAGTACTTTTTTTGAAATACTATTTTCCAAAGTTTATAAAATTTCTTACGCTCGATTTTATATTAATAAAGTTAAAGTGGACTTTAAATTTAAAGTTTTCTTTAACTGTAACAATTGCTTTTTTTAAGGTAACACACACTTCAACTTTATTATGAAATCGAGCGTTAGTCAAAATTCTAAATGCTCAGTAAATAATAACAACAATTAGGTACTTGTATTGAAAACAACATATTTTGTAATTTGAAAAAAAAACAACATATTTGCAACATAGATAACAAAACAACATGCTTTGTTACGTATTTTAAAAAACTCTCCCTCATGCATGCTCCATGAGAAAAGAAAATATAAAACTAATTTCATCCTTATTGTGTCTCAGATGGCGTAGCTACTTTTGCTACAACTACTCAATGCTTTGCTACTCTACCTACCTATATTTATTTTTTCTTTGCATTTTCATATGAAAAAACCGCGGTATTTATCTTGAACTTTTTTTGAACAAGGTGCAATACTTAGGTAATATTATTATTAATAAAACAAAGTATATTGAAATACAATGTTAAAAACTTTAATAATATTAGCAATATTTAAAAACTTCAATATATTATATTATAGTATACATATTATCGAGCATATTATGAATCAGTAGAAACGATTATATTTAAATTTGGTAAATTATAACTCCACTCGACCAGAGCACGACCACACAACCCAAAACACAAGTAGGTAAATTTCCAGAGTACCTAAAGACAGCTATCATTATTCCTCTTCATAAGGTTGGTGAAAAATCTAATTCCTGCAAATATATACCTATTGCATTACTACCGGTACTCCAAAATTATTGAGAGACTCATAAAAGCATGACTTATGTCCTTTCTTGTTGAAAACAACATTTTATTACAAAAGTTCGGCTTTTTAAATAATAAATGTACTGCTGATGCCATGTTTTCTGTACTACATGAGGTTTATCAAGCACTGAGCAATAATCTTCACACTGCCACTGTTTTTTGTGACTATGCCAAAGCTTTTGATTGTGTAAATCATGAAATTTTGATAAAAATAACTAAATTTCTATGGAATTCGAAGAATTTCTTTGAATTGGTTTCAATCTTACTTGGATAGTTGGAAACAACTGGTTAGAGCAAATAATACAGACTCTAGTCTCCAAAATATTGTATGTGGGGTCCTCTACAAACCACAAGGTTCAGTATCAGGTCCTCTACTTTTCCTTACGTTTATTAATGACATCCCTAGTTTAAAAATTGATGGAAAAATTTTTTTTTTGCTGATGATACCAGTATTACTTGGAGCAACTCAAATATTGCTACTATACCTTCTGATCTACTCACGATAAAAACCTGGTCCGATTCTAATTTACCTTTTTTTAACATAAAACAGTAGCATTATCCTATACAGGAGCTCGTCAATCTTTACCTCTTAACACATTCACAGACACAACTGCATATGAAGCCACTTACTCCATAAGATGTGTCTACATCTAAAGTGTGTCTGTGAATGTGTTAATAACAGCCAGATCAGTATCGTTGATTCTGTAAAGTTTCTTGGTATTTTTTTAGATAGCAATCTTAAGGGTTAAAAGGGTCTAAAGCAGCGGTTCTCAATCTTTTTGAGTCATGTACCACCAAATACTTTTTATTATTTTTGGTACCACCTAACTGAAATACCTATCTGGCTGAATGATCTGATTAACTATAATAGTGGTGCTGACTTTGGCTGTTTTGCGTTTTGTGTACCACCTCAAATAATGAAATGTACCACCAGTGGTACATGTACCACAGATTGAGAACCGCTGGTCTAAAGGGATAAACATTCACTGAAAGCGATATTATCTTTAATACCCGTGGTGCCTTCAACATTTAATGTCTGACTAAATTATTCTTTATAGGCAAAAAAATTTAAGGAATTTTGAATTAATTAGTTTTTAAATAAGTACATTTACCAGCAACAGTTGTAACGTAATTGTGTCAACTCGACAGTATTTAACTAGTTATTTGAATTTAATACCCTAGCTAGGTCATTATTTTTCAAAATAAATATTGAAAAATAACGCCCTAGGGCATTATAATATAACTGACTTCGAAATCATGTACAGTGGAACCTCGATTATCCTTCTCTCCATTAACCGTCACCTCTGTTAACCGTCAGGGTACATACAGAAGTTGTATTGAGTTATACATTAGCAATCATTTAAATGCAAAAAAATAAAAAAAAAGGTAATTTGATTTGTGATGAGGACACAAACGGCTATCCATTGCTGACAGATAAAGAACTCATTGAAATGGCAACAAAGGCGGACCAAACCTATTCGGAAGCTGACAGAGTAGCTATATTGATGCTTGGACACAAGGAAGCTTGACTGTAGCTATATTGATGAACCTATTGTAACTGACGAAAGATTTGCGTAAATAATCTAGAGAAGCTGCATCGCATATGCAATAATTCATCGAGTGGTATTCTCAACAAGAAGAAGCCAATAAAGTAGATTGCATGATCTTATATGCCTTATGCCGATTAAGAAATTCAGCCGTCGCAAAATATGAAGCAGCAGTAAAACAAACACAGATTTCAGAATATTTTAAATTGATTCGATTGTATGAACACAAATCCCTCTTATATTGTCAAACAAACCATACAAATGAAATTTGAGAGTTGTACTATGAATTTTTATTTTTTTTAATGTTCTGTTAACCGTCTTTTCGATTATCCGTCATACCCTTGGTCCGGTGCCCTGACAGATAATCGAGGTTCTACTGTAATAATATTAATGTCCGACTGGTATATTATTTGACAAATAATGACATGATTTTAAAGTCAGTTTGATAAATAATGACATGATTTCGAAGTCAGTTAAGTATGATATAATGCCCTAGGCTCTAGGGCATTATTTTGAAAAATTACGCCCTAGGGTATTAAATTTAAATAACTAGTTAAATACTGTCAAGTTGACAAATAACAACCCAAGTAAAACTACGGTTACCACAATTACGTTACGACTATTGCTGGTAAATGTGCTTATTTGACAACTAATTAATTCAAAATTCCTTCAATTTTTTGCCTATAAAGAATAATTTAGTCGGACATTAAATGTTGAAGGCACCACGGGTATTAACGATAATATCGCTTTCAGTCAACTTATATCCCTCAGGCCAAAGGCCCTCGGTATATACACCATTGACCTCAAGTGTTATTATCCTTATAATACCCTTGGTACCTTAACTATAATCTCACAATCAGCCCATAGAAGGTGTCAAACAAATAAAATATTTGGGAATCATACTTGATAATTTATTAACAATTAAACGATTACTTTATTGATTACAGTTAATTTATTTAATGGAAATTAAGGTAATAATAATAATAATGTTTATTCAAAAATAATCAAATATAAAATCTTCCTGAGACTAAAAACATATTTAAGTGTATAATTAATAAGAATTAACATAGGAAGCCACAAGGAAATAAATCTGCACGTAGCTATAGCCCAAAGTAACTCCTGTTATTTATCCAAATCTTTACTAGTCAAACACATTTGTTTTGAAATTCCAGCAGGTTCTTCTTTTTATACCTTTTAAATATCTGGTGGTTGTTCCTAAAACAAAGACATAAATAAACATTCTACATTGTGTACCATAAAAAAATCATAAAAATGTGGAAAGTATCACAAGAATAAAGAAAAGTCCCAGATATAAAATTCACTATTAAAATAAAAATAGTAAATAATTATTTAAATCTGACACTTTTCTTATTGGAACTTCTTTCTGGTAACATCCTTAATCTCTGACTTTTACAATTTATAAGACAAGAGATGATGAATAAAGAAAGAGAAAAGGACTCTGCAGTATACAGTTACATTCTGCTTTCATTAATCTAGAAAAAAGATCAGAAAGATAATTCAAAGCCCGAAATTGTAAAAGTCAAAAAGAGATTAAGGATGTTACCAGAAAGGGGTTCCAATAAGAAAAGTTTCAGATTTAAATAATTATTTACTATTTTAATAGTGAATTTTGTATCTGGGACTTTTCTCTTTTCTTTAAGAGATATCGCTGAAGCATCCTAATAGTAGATAACTATTTTTGAAATTCCACTTAAATAGACAATTTGAATAGTAGATAACTATTTTTGAAATTCCACTTAAATAGACAATTTGATTTTTTTTTTGATTCAGAGGTGTGCAGGCAGCTCCACTGGGGACGCCGTAAGGCAGAAACAACTGTCTGGAGATTGTGTACCGCCTCTGGATCGAAAGGAAACATAAACTGTCTCTTCACTATCACAAGAGTATTTTAATAATTTTATTGAATAAAAGTAGTCAAAAAAAAAGGACTAGTTGGTGGAGCGAAGAGATAAAAATAGCTGTGAAAGAAAAGAAAGTACCATGGAGAGCTTATCTAGAAAATAACAGTTAATAAGCAAGGAAGCTTGTGAAAGAAAAAGTTAAAAAAGCTAAATTGGAACAATGGGAGAGATTTGGAGAAAAGATGGAGCAAGACAGTAGTAGGACAAACCAAAAATTGTTCTATTAAGGTCTGAAAAAATGAGAGGTAAATCAGGTAGTACTGTCGTGCAAATAAAAAAAAATAAAAATGGAGAAACACTTACCCAACCACAAGATATAGTTAATAGATGGAGTAAATACTCCAAAGAGTTGAGTAATGAAATAACAATGGAAGAATTAACGGAAGCCATTGCAAAAATGAAAAATGGTAAAGTGGCAGGAATAGATAATATCAAAACACGATTGTTGAAATATATGGGGGAATCTGCATTACACTACTTACACAAATTACTGATAACAATTTGGAAACAGAAACGCATCCCAGAAGATTGGGCAACAGCAGTAATGGCTCTTCTGGTAAAAAAGGGAGGTAAAAAAGTAATGTTCAAATTATCGAGGTATTTTCATGCTAAGTGTACTGGCTAAGATTTATGAATGAACACTGGAGATGAGACTGAGAAAGAAAGTGGAACATCAACTAGACGATGCACAAAAAGGTTTCTGACCGGGCACAGTGTCCAAGATCATATCTTTACTATAAGACAATGGAAAAAGCCTTTGACAAGGTACCCGGACATCACATTTGGAAAGGGCTTGAACTGTTCGATGTTGGAGGAGAACTAATTGATGCAAGTAAAATTTATGTACTGGAACATTGTGCGAGCATTAAACTGTGAATCAAACAAATTTGCTAATACACAAGGAGTAAGGCAAAGTGGAGTTTTAAGCTCACTGCTATTCATTATATTATATATATGAATGAACCAATAAAAAAAATGCAGTAGAGTCCCGAAAATTAGATTTAGGTTACCATTGATTAAAAAGTATAACTCTGAGTAAATGTGTATTTGCAGATGACATTGCATTGATACCAAGTTCAGAGAAATCTTTACAAAGCAACCTAAATTTATAGACGAGAGAACTTGCAGACAAAGGAATGAAAATAAAATTAGCAAAGACTAAAACTTTACTTATTTCCAAGACACCGAGAGAAATCCATATAAACCTAGACGGAAATTTAGTAGAACATATGAATGATTTTGAATATTTTTAAACTATAATAGACAAAAAATGCAAAAAAAAATGAATAACAGAATTGCTAAAACATCACGATTATATCACTCCCTCACTACAGGTTTCATTAGCAAAAGAGAAATTAGTGAGAAGACAAAAGGGACAGTATATTATATTCCTCCCTTCTCTGCTTCATGGAAGTGAAACATGGCTGGCTTTCCTAATAATTAAGCTTGAATTATCACATCTTTATTATTATTGTAGACATTTAAAATCCTTATTAATTGAATTACATTAAACGGTGCCGTTGCAGTTAGTAGGCATTCGCATCGGGTAAAATTTTTTGGAAAATATGAAAATATACATTGTTTTAAGCTATTTTCCCGAAAAAAATTTGCGGATTACTCATTCATTTAAACAAAAATCAACTTTAAAAATTGGTTTTTTTCATACATAACCTTACTAATTTCAGACATATTTTCCCCAAATAGAAGTGTATATTTTATATTTGTAGGTACTGACCTTTTATTTATATCTTATTAATCCATATTAGTGCGGTATACGTCCATTATTTTTATTAGAATACTGGATTATATTGAAAATATTATAATCCAACAAAATTTTAAATTCTCTCTGTCAACATTTTTGCAATCAAGTAATCAAATTCACAACACAAAATCACAAAATGTTTATGACATTTAGATCGACATTCGACAACGACTGTGCTAGGTTGCCAATTTTTATCGTAAGGTTTTCTGTTTCAAATATTGATGTAAATCAAAATATCTTTGGAATTTGAAAATTTGTCAAAACAAGATTAGTTGTCATTCACGTTTAGTATCGAAAAATGGATGTAACTTCTTATTTTGATATTAATAATATCACACAAAAAAGCGATTTAGAATTAATCCAACGTTTGCAAAGTGTTTGATTAATTAAAAAACAGTTTAAGTGCAAAGAAAGACAGTGTCGCCGTTTATGTACGGTGAGGTCAATGGAGAGATACAAATTAAACTATGTTTATTAGGGTGGGTTGTGATTGCGCGCAGCGGTCAAATACCTCCTGCGGTTCTCTCACTCTATTACCCGTAAGTTAGGTTTGGACCGAAGGGTTAGGTCTTCCTCCTTTCTGACCGCTGCGCGCAATTGCAGTCTGCCCGTTTATTAATTGTAAACTGCCATTTATTATGTAAACTGCCATTACCATTCGCCAGCTACCAATGTCAACAAAAAAAGAAGAAAATGTCATTGTCAGCTGTCAATGTCAAAAAAAAAGAAAAAAATATCACTGTCAGCTGTCAATGTCAACAAAAAAAAAGAAGAAACTATCATTACCATTTGTCAGCTGTCAATGTCGACAAAAAAAGAAGAAAATGTCATTGTCAGCTGTCAATGTTAACAAAAAAGAAAAAAATGTCATTGTCAGCTGTCAATGTCAACAAAAAAGAAGAAAATGTCAATGTCAACAAAAAAAAGAAGAAACTGTCATTACCATTTGTCAGCTGTCAATGTCAACAAAAAACGAAGAAACTGTCATTACCATTTGTCAGTTGTCAATGTCAACAAAAAACGAAGAAACTGCCATTACCATTTGTCAGCTGTCAATGTCAACAAAAAAAGAAGAAAATGTCATTTTCAGCTGTCAATGTCAACAAAAAAAACTGTCATTGTCAGCTGTCAGTGTTAACAAAAAAAGTCACTGTCAATGTCGACAAAAAAAAGAAGAAACTGTCATTACCATTTGTCAGCTGTCAATGTCAACAAAAAAACGAAAGAACTGACATTACCATTTGTCAGCTGTCAATGTCAACAAAAAAAGAAAAAAATGCCATTGTCAGATGTCAATGCCAACAAAAAAAACTGTCATTGCCAGCTGTCAATGTCAACAAAAAAAGAAGAAAATGTCACTGTCAGCTGTCAATGTCAACAAAAAAAAGAAGAAACTGTCATTACCTTTTGTCAGCTGTCAATGTCAACAAAAAAAGAAGAAAATGTCATTGTCAGCTGTCAATGTTAACAAAAAAATAAGAAAATGTCATTGTCAGCTGTCAATTTGTAACAAAACATTAAACGCCAACAAAGTTGAAGAAAACTGCATTGTTAAATTTGAATTGTTTAATTACTACATAGTAGGTGGCACTAGCAATAAATATAAAAATTATGTCACACTTTAAAAATCCCTAGATTTCAAAGATAAATCGAGAAAAATCCCTCCTGTACCGATGCCCGTACGGTCCAGGTTTGGTTAGGTTAGGTCCATTTCCCCACAAAAATGCGTCAAAATTTGTTACTTGTAAAACCAAATTTTTTTATAGATTTGGCAACATCCAGCAACGTCACATGTAATTATCAATATGGCGGTCTAAAAAAGTGTATAAAATCCAATTTTCAAAGTCTTTTATTATGAAAACTAATGGATAATCCGCAAAATTTTTTTTTGAGAATAGTTTAAAATAATGTATATTTTCGTATTTTCCAAAAAATTTCTCTCATAGCGGATGCCTACTAACGGCCACGGCACCAATAAGACTTTTCCCTGTCTGCCCTACTCCCACAATTTACAACAATACAAGTTACATGTATAAGCTTCCCAAGAAAGAAAAACTGATAACTGCTATGGACTAATTCAGTTCTGTAGGCGATAAACTAGTTTATATTTGATTTGCTATCACAATTTCGCTGCACAATCGACAATAAAAAATAATAACAACCAGGATATTCTTTACAAATGTAAATATTAGGATTAGGTTATGTTATGTGCCCCCAGTTAGGCCATATTCGGAAGTTCCTTGTCCCTTTGCTTTTGCTTGATTGGCACACCGATAATTTTCGTTTAATACTGTCCGCTGTCATGAGCCGCTGTCATTTTACACTCAAATGTCCATAGAATTTCTTACACTAAGGGCTAAGGGCCGGTTGTTCGAACGCTAATCAACAATGATCACTATCAAATATTTAATTAAGTGGACTTTACATCAACAATAAATTGAACAATAAATTGACCAAGTTATTCAAGGCCAAATTTGACGTGTTCTCAAAGCACAATTTGACATCCATATTTGTTCGTTATTAACTTGACGTCAATAAATTCGTGAATTTCTTGAAAGCAAAATTTTCTTGTCCTCAAAAAAATTGAAGGAACTTGGAATAAATGTTGTAAAAATGTCAATATTTTCAGTAGTACCAATGCAATGATTTTTTTATTAGAAGCTTTTGAATGTCGTTTGTTTCTTTGTTTGAGTAAAGTGTTTGATTTGAAACAGAATAGAATAGAACAGATTAATAAAATAGGGAGATAGATTAGAATAGATATATAGTATAGTATAAACTTGAAATAGAATAGATGTAATATATATATGTAGATATAATACTTACTAATAAAGTATTTGATTTAAAACAGAATAAAGTAGAATGTAACAGATTAAGGGCCGGTACTTTATGTCCCGGTTAAACCTCGGTTAGCTAACCGGGGTTTAATCGGGACAGAAAAGTACCCCATAGGGCCTCTTGCGTTGTAATAAAAGCAATTATAATTATTATTATAATTATTTATGATTATAATAATAAGTATAATTGCGTTTATGTCTATGTTTTGCATATATTTATGTCCCGATTAAACCTCGGTTAACTAACCGGCTGTTAACGGAGACATAAAGTACCGGCCCTAAATGAAATATATAGATATATTAGAATAGATATATAGTATAGAATAAAGTAAAATATAATATAATAGGTGAAATGATTGTGAAAAGCAATAGTTTTAAGTACCTAGGATCGGTATTACAGAGTAATGGAGAAGCATGCAGTAGAATTAGGGCTGGATGGATGAAGTGGAAAGAAGCGAGTGGTGTGTTGTGTGACAGAAAAATTCCAATGAAGCTGAAGGGAAAATTCTATAAAACAGCCATAAGACCGGCTATGATGCACGGAACTGAATGTTGGGCAGTGAAAAAGAAAGCGGAACAACGAATGCATGTGGCGGAAATGAGAATGCTTAGATGGATGAGTGGAGTGACAAAGAAGGATAAAATTAGAAATGAGTATATTAGGGGAAGTCTAGGTGTGGCACCAATTGATGCCAAAATGAGAGAGCATAGGTTAAGATGGTTTGGTCATGTTCAATGTCGAGACGTTAATCACCCAATACGAAGAATAGCTGAAGTGCAGATTCCTGGAAGGAGTAGGAGAGGAAGACCAAAGAAGACGATAAGGCAGGACATGTTGGTAAAGGGGATTAACATTGATATGACCCAAGATAGAATTGTGTGGAGAAATGCAATTAGGGAAGCCGACACTGCATAGGGATAAGGCAAAGAGAATGATGATGATGATAATAGGTGTAATGTGTAGATACTTATATAGAATAGGTTTGAAATAGAGTAGAATATAATAGAATAAAGAGACTATATACCTACATAGATACATCCCTAATAGCACAAGGATGTCCTTCACGGACTTTAGGGAGGTTAGTTTTCGTCCAAGGAACATCCTATTTTGGTCCAAATGTCGCGCTACCGAATGTCCGTTGGACGTCCACTTAAGGTCCGAAGGGACGTACATTGGACCTTAATCGGACGTCCTAGGGGACGTAAATTGGACCTTAACAGGACGTCCTATTTTGGTCCAAATGTCACATTGCCAAACATCCAATGGACGTCCACCTAACGTCCGAGGGGACGTTCAGTGAACGTCAATTGGACCTTCATAGGACGTCCCAGTTTGGTCCAATGTCTTGCTGCCGAACGTCCTGAGAGGACCCCCGGTGGACGTCTAGCATCGATATTTAGACCTGTGGAGAATGTATGGTGGGAAATAAAAAATATATTTTAAAGGAACTTATATTACATCTTATATTAAATTACAATTATTTAATATTACATTATTTACATTAAATTACAATACACTTCTCCAAGAAATTAACGCACCACCTTAAAAATAGGGCATTTTTGATGTCTCGAATTTTCTAAACCTGTTGTCCCATCTGAGTGATTTTTTTATAATATAGCCTAGGCTATAGGTTACATCCTTAAGCTTGTCATGCACTGGGAGCTATACTGTAATATATGTATATTATATCATATCGCTCTCTATAGTAATGAGTGAGCCTGCAGACAGGGAACTAATGGTTCCGTATGTGCAGGCTCACTCATTACTATAGAGAGCGATGTGATATAATATATATTACAGTATAGCTCCCCGTGCATGACAAGCATAAGGAAGTAACCTATAACCTTAGAACTAACAAAAAAATTAAATAAATACTCTATTTAAATTATTTTTAAACATATTCAGAGATATATCAAAAATTTCAATGTGTTTGTCATTTACAGTAACGATCTATAGGTGAATTTTGGCCATAACTTGTGCGATGGAAAGGAATATAAAATGTTATAAAATCACCTCTTCGATTTCTAGTTTGTATATCAACATTAATACACTGTAATAGATCACAGCAATCTAAATTTCCATTTATTAAATTATACAAAAATACTAATCCTACTTGATTACCTCTATTTTTCAGTGTATTAAGTTTTAAACTGTTTTCTATTAATGAATAATCGTGATCTACAATAGTTTGACCTAATTTAAATGCACAGAACCTCAAAAATTTGTGTTGAATTTTTTCAACAGTCATATTATGAACTGCATGTTATGGAGACCATACTATAGAGCCATATTCAAGTTTAGATCGCACCAAAGAACAATAAACTCCTCTTACAGTGTCAACTGAAAAATTACTACAGTGTCTCAAAATAAATCCTAACATTTTTGAAGACTGAACTGTTATGTAATTAATGTGTTCAACAAAACTCAAACTCTCGTCAAAAATCACTCATAAATCTTTAACTTTTGAAACATATTTCAGATCTTCATTATTTATTTTATATGAAGTATTGATCTTCCTATTACCTTTGAAAAAACTAATGTAAAAATGATAGAGGCATTCAATCAAATAGAACGAGCTGCACAAAATAGTGGCCTTAAAATCAACCAGAACAAAACAAAATATATGCAGGTAAGTAAAAACACAGAAATAAGGCAGCCACAAAATATAACGATAGGAGAATACAACATTGAGGGGGTAAAAAACTTTACATACTTGGGATCCCTAGTCACATCTGATAATAACGTAGCAGAGGAAGTGAAGAGGCGAATATTTATTGCCAATAAAAGTTACCATGGCTTAATTCGGCAACTAAGATCAGACAACGTCGCAAGGAAAACAAAATGCCAAATATACAAAACTCTAATAAGACTGGTACTCACATACGGCGCAGAAACCTGGACACTCACTAAAAGAGAGGAAACATTGCTAGCCACCTTTAAAAGAAAAATCTTGCGACACATATATAAGGGCACAAAAGAAAATGGAATTTGGCGAAGAAGGTACAACTTTGAACTATACGAAATATACCAGGATCCGGATATCATAACATTCATTAAAATAGTACGGCTGCGTTGGATGGGACATGTAGAAAGAATGGAAGAAGGCGAAATACCAAACAAAATATTCAAACAGATGCCAGTAGGAAAAAGAACAAGAGGAAGACCGAAGCTGAGATATTTAGAACAAATAGAAAATGATATAAAAACCTTAAAAATAAAAAACTGGAGAAAAAAAGCACGAAACAGATCAGAGTGGAGAAGAATCCTGGAACAGGCCAAGACCCAGAAAGGGCTGTCGAGCCAATGATGATGATGATGATGATGATAAAAATTTTATGGGGGTTTTGTTCCCTTTAACCCCCCCAAACTTTTGGGTACGTTCCAATTAAATTATTTCTGCGGTACCATTAGTTAAACACTGTGTTTTTAAAACTTTTTTACCTCTTTCTATTTTTTCGATAAAGCTCTTTTTATCAAGATATGGCTTCTTTTTAAAATGGTTCAAAATATACCTAAAAATGTAAATCATAAATAAATTTTCATATTATTAGTCTCTACAATCGTACTTAACCATATACAAATATGTGGTGGATTTGACAAATATTCAAAATATCACGATAAAAACTGACTTCAAAAAAGTACTAAGAGGCAAAAAAGTTTTAAAAACATTGTGTTTAATAGTACCACAATAATAATTCAATTGTAACTTACACAAAAGTTTGGGGGGGTTTAAACGAACAAAACCCCCATAAAATTTGTATGGGGTGTCGGGTGTCCAAATTTCACTATACAGTAGAACCTCGATTATCTGTCTCTATTAACTGTCACCTCTGTTCACCGTTTTGTAAGAGAGACTAAAAACTTTTTTTACAGTCACCTCCTGTTTTCATATGATATTTTTTGACATGTTTTGTAGTAAATTCAATTATCTATTTACTACAAAACATGTCAAAATTTACATGTGAAAACAGAGATGACCCTAAAAATGGTTTTCGTCTCCTACAAAATTCATGAAAAAGCAGATAGGAGGTATTGTCACATCACCGACGATATACCAGAAGTATATGTGGCCATACCAAATAATACATCCTTGATAAATATAAACATTTTTATTGCACAAAATCTTGTCATATATTTTTTTCCATAATCATCACTAGGATGATGATTCATTTGTATTGAATTGTACATTGCAATTCTCTGATGTTTGGGAAAAAGGGCTCAAGTCAGAATTGCACATCGATAATGTTTTGATGATTTCTGGACCAGAAAAATCGGCTCTTTTTATTGGTACATACAGTGTAAGTCTGCAACACTTTTTTTATGGTCCAAAAATCATCAAAACATTATTGATGTGCAATTCTGACTTAAGCCCTTTTTGCCAAACATCAGAGAATTACAATCTGGTCATAACTGACCAATGAGCAAATTTAATTTAACCTAAATTACTACTGTTCCTTAAAATGAAGAGCTTACCCCATAGCGTCTCTTATCTAATCTAACAAGATCGTGCACTATTCTAACATACACAGGCACACAAGCACTACGCTCTGCTTTTCACTATCACCTATCACTCAAACTAGTTCAAAAGGCTTTGTCCTCTTCAATCTTCTAGTTTGTCCAGTAGTAGATATCGAGGAGTGTGGATTTCCTCAATATTCTCATACTTATGAAGTTGTTGTTGCTCATGACTTCCTGCTATCTTCTTGATGACTATATTATCCAGGTTCCATTCCTAGGTCTTGATATTTGTTTATAAAGTAATATCTTATTATGCATCGACAATGTGGAGTTTCTTCCAACTAGTCAATACACTTTTTATAGGTATCTTTCTTTTGCCTTTCATAGCCACAACAAGGCTATAATACGTTTCCTTCCTGGTTTTTTTGTAGACCACTTTCAGCTGATTCTAAAAAATTAAAATGAATGGTAATTTTCTATTCTTTACAATTAAAAATCAAATGAAATAGGTACTACTATTTACAGGTAATAATATGCATAAATAATTCGTTTCCTAAAGAATACAGAAAATTTAAAACGTTTTTTCGTACTTCCGGGCCTAAAGTGACAACTTCACTCCCTTGTGACAGGTACTAAAGTGTCACATTTAATCCCTCCGGGATTAAATATTGACGAAACTCCCGGAACGATTAAATCACAAACAAACGAATTTAAGGGATATTTTATTGAAAAATATAATTAATTAGAATGGTAATTAACGTTAATATTCAAATTAATATTGTGACAGTTCGTCATATTGACCAGTCTTTCCTGGGTTAATGCAGCAGGTAACTGACGAGTAACAGATAGGTCCTTTTCATATTGAACTGGTGTTTGTTTCGAAGATCCTGCGGAAACAGGAAGCGAGAATGAGGACTGTGGCATAACTATAGTGGACGAATCGGCGACTTGACCAAATATTTTATCTGAAATTTTTTGTTTATTTTTAATAGACGATTCAATATATCCCTCGGCCACGTTGGAGGATTTCCATCCTCCATGTCTCTTCAGCACGTCTATTGTTGCTCCCGAATCAGCTAACAAAGACGCAGATGTGCGTCTAAAACAATGTCCCGTATAAGACGTCGCATTTTCTAATTTCAAGAAAGCTGCTATTTGCCGTGGAATTGTACCAAACATGTTTTTTCCTACTACTCGCGTAGTACATTCTTTGTTGATGTATTGAACAAAAAATTTTGAATGAGTTGTCCCTGTCTTTCGCAATGCCACATATTTCCGAAATATCGCCACAAAACTGATGGCACTGTTTTCTGAATTTTTGATCACAAAATTTCGGTCAATTTTATTTTTGGTGTTTCTAATCGCAATTAGGAAGGAATCGCCCAAATCTCTCACATCGTCGATTTCTAAATCAACCAACTCTTTTCCACGACAAGCTCCCGCAACGCCCAAAATAAGTGCAACCTACAAAAAAATTGATTTCTTAAAATTTCTGAATATAAACAAATTTCCAAATTTACCTTAAGCATTAAATATTTATCATCCGGAGCCTCCCGTAAGAACTGATCTACCTGCTCAGACGTGAGAATTCTTGACTTCTTTGGCTTAAATCCCTCATTTCTTCTCTTCAAAAAAGCTAATAATTTTGGAAATTTACTTATATCAATATCTTCTCTAATGTTAATAACCGATTTCAGCATTGAGTAATGTGCCCAGAGAGTTGAGGCACAAACCGCTTTTGATTTATCATCGAAGTAGACTAACAGCGCATTTTCAGTAGGTTGTCTCACATTTTTTAAGCGGCACCACTTTTTAAAAGCATCGTACTGCTGCTCGTATAGTTTTCTAGATTTCGGTGGTAACAATTCTTCACCTACTTCGGCTGCTCTTTTATCAATATCAGATACACCTTCTTCACTCATGATACCAATAATTATCAATAACAATGTTTCTTTACAATGACACTAGTAATGACAATGTTTCTAAATTATAACTGTCACAACGCAATGTTACTATGGTAACTTATTTTAAAGACAGTTTATTAAATGAGTTGAAGAGAGAAAAAACTGATTGAAATTATTGAAATAATTAATAAAATCATACCGGAAGTACGAAAAGTATCGTATATACCTTGCGACTGAAGTACATTTAATCCTTCAGGTAAATTATGGCCCTCCCTGCGGTCGGGCCATAAACTTTACCTTCAGGATTAAATGTACTACTTCAGTCCCGCGGTATATAATGTACTATTATAATACTTACATAATTGTTTAAACAAAAGAGACCCAGCCAGAGCAAAACGCAAAACTAACAGACAGAACTGCAAAAAAAGCCACTAATTTCCATTTTCCCACCCCCTTATCTTATATGCATTTTCCAATCAAAATTTTTAGGTTGTCATGAACATGAAAACCTCAACAAATAATAATAAACAAAAAGCTCTACTTCCACTTCCCGCCAAATGGACACAGGTTGGTGACACTGAATTCACGCCAAATAAATGAAAAAATAGAACAATTTACTTTTTCGTCAATTTCTTCACGTGAAGTTTATAACGAACAAACATAGATGTCAAAGTGTGCTTTAACACGTCAAATTTGGCCTTGAATAACTTTGTCAATTTATTGTTCAATTTATTGTTGATGTAAAGTGGACTTTTACTTTCACCAAAACTGTCAATGTCAACTTTTATTGCGTTGCTGAAAACATAATTGATTAAAATTATGAGATTAGTTAATCAATTAACATAACAATTATTAACATAATTGATTAAGTAATTTCATATTATGTTTTCAGCAACCCAAACAAACTTGACATTGACAGTTAGTGACAGTAATTAAATATTTGATAATGATCATTGTTGATTAGCGTTCGAACAACCGGCCCTTAAGGGCTATATAAATGTATATAAAAGTATATATTCAGGTTGGCAAAATAAATATAAGTTAACATGATATATACAAAATACTGCTAAAATAATTTTTATATGTGTTAATTATACCAGTTTATATTGGTGTTTATTTTTGCTGTGGTGTTTATTTTTATTTATACAGGGAGTGGAACTTGTTACGATTTTCATAGAAAATTGGTTATAACTTGATAAATACCCTGTATAACATAATAAACTTTTATATTTTTGTGATACGAAAGTTAAGAAGATTTCGAACATAAAATAAAATCTAGGGTGTTCCATTTAAAAAACATAAGTTTGGTCTGCCACTATTTTATCGAACGCCCTGTAACATTCTAACTAATTTTAGTAATTTTGTAATATGAAGTTCAAAGTTTGCTAAAATTTTTGTTACTAACTTTTATTGCTATCTATTACTATAGCGGATATACTGAGCTTTATCACACTAATCAATCGCCCCATATATTTTATCTTATTACTTCTGCTACCCTAAATCACGAATTTTTGTCTCATTTCTTTTTCATACTGTTTTAGAATGTTGTTAAACTCATTAAAAGAACTAAATAATTGTCCATACTCCATAGTCAATTAAAAAAAAACACTAAACAAGTAAAAATAAGGAAAAAGGAAACTCTTTACAAAAATCAATATTAAAGTGTAAACATAATGCGATTAGACCAGTGATGTGGGAGGGAGAGGATGTGACATGTGCCGAGAATATGGGATCGGTTCGGCCATGTTACCTTTCTTATTGACACTATTGACAGGTCGTGTTGTTTGGTGAATTTGTGCATTTAAAGAATTTATTTTATACATTATTTTGAACTTATTTTTGTTGTGTGTTTCAGTGATTTTGTAGTGACAATAATATGCCGTCGTGTGCGTACCCATTGTGTGATTATAATGCCGGAAATAAGAAAAAATTCTCCTCCAAAGTCACTTTACATGGGTTAGTATGTAAACGTAAACAGTGTACAGGGCGGTATTGGGTCTATTGAATAAAAATAAGTATTTGCTTTTACTTCCTCGTATTTAAGTATTTACCTAATAGTAATTAAATAAAGCATTAAAGAAATGATTTTATTCAATTAATATTAAGTAATTACTTAAATACTTGTAAGTAAAAGCAAATACTTCTTTTTATTCAATAGACCCATTATCCATTTTAGTGATAATGCATGTAAAAAGAACAGGTAATTTTTTAAACTTGGTTTATATGGTTGTAGTTTTCCTAAAGATGTTAAAAGGAGAGAGGCCTGGATTCAGTTCGTAAATAAAGAGAACTGGGAACCCAGGAAAGGTAGCAAATTATGTACAAGACATTTTGAAGAGAGGCATGTAGATAGGACTTCCTTAGCTCATCCTATTCGTTTGCGAGAAAATGCAATCCCTACAATTGGTGAATCTCAGGTAACAATTATTATAAATATTAATAAATTATATAAATAAGTAATTAATTAAAATAATATAAGTAATATTCTGAAATAGGTACACCTTGAACCTGAATATTACACAACATACAATAATTTCAGTAATACATTTTAGGTCTGGATCAAGCGTATGAAAAAAAAGTTGATTAATAGCAACCTGAAAATTTGTTAATAGCTTAAGGGTGTCTAGTCGGATAAACTTTGATATATGGGAACACTGGAACGGGGGAAATTTTAATTGTGGAACAGGTTAAAAATTTGAAACAGTCAGATCACGAAAACGTCAAATGTATTTTGTCCGACAGGGCTTCCAATTGATTTGTTACCCTTTCATGAAACTCTCATGCAAAAATCAGACTGAGATTTATCACCTGTCATAATTCCTGTCATTTGACATCTTTTGTGTGTTCCACTCATTATAATTCCCATTTGGTGATAAATAGCAGCCTGATTTTTGCATGAGATTTTAATGAAAGGGTAACAAATCAATTGGAAGTTCTGTTGGACAAAATACATGTGACATTTTCGTGGTCTGACCGCTACAAATTTTTAACCTGTTCCAAAATTAAAACTTCCCTGTTCCAGTGTTCCTATATATCAAAGTTTGTCCGACTAGGCACACTTAAGCTATTAACAAATTTTCAGCTTGCTATTAATCATGTTTTTTTTCATATGCGGGATCCAGACCTATTTCACTTGCTTTCATTGGCAAATAAGTTTGTATAGGTAATAGGTGTGTACGGGCAGATTTCAACTAGGTTCTTGATATTCTTTTTATAATTTTGTATATTATGTACTAAGTAAATTATAAAATACTAATTAATTAAATTAAGAGGTCTCCTATCAAGGTTCAAATTTTTATAATATTTTGTAGGAATAACTCATTTATGAATTCTTTATTAAGCACTTATACAATCTAAACTTACCTTTAGCCTTTTAGAATGGTGTGGAATACGGAATAATTACTTGCATTCTACATATAAATACATTCACAAAATGAGACATCGGAAAACATAGTGAGTAATATTCATGTCCATGATACTGCTTTAAAATGATCAAAATATTCACTAACAGAGTAAAAAGCAAAACTCAGAAGATATTTTTTCAGAATTACTTTAAATTTATTGATTGTAAGGTTTTTATTGTTGTAAGGTTTAATAAATTTCTTAGGTGACAGGAAGAGTGTTGTGAAAATTAAAGAATCAAGCTCAGAACCATACACGACAAACAAAGGAGTACCACAGGGATCCGTGCTGGGACCATTATTATTCCTAATTTTTATTAACGATCTACCAGATCACATAAGGGCACTTATAATATCAATGTTTGCTGACGATACCTCGTTAATAGTCTCTGCACGTACACTCGAGGAATTACAAATGGCAATGAAGACTGTTGTTGACTGCTTTAGATGCTGGTGTAATACCAACAGACTCATTTTAAACATTGACAAGACAGAAATTATTTATTTTCATTCATACAACTCATCAACCAATGACTATAACTTAACCATCCATGATAGAAACAATATGTTATCTTCCACTCAGTCTACAAAGTTTTTGGGTGTGTTCATTGATTGTAATCTGAAATGGTCAGAGCAAGTGAATTCAGTGAACATGAAATTGAATAAAGCTTTTTATGCTACATCTAGAATTAAAAACACACTACCCATATCGGCATTAATAAACGTTTATTATAGCCTTGCTTACAGCCACATGTGCTATAATGTAATTTTATGGGGGAACTCAGTAGATAGTGCCAAAGTGTTCATTACCCAAAAAAAAATTATCCGTAAAATTTTTAATTTGGATTATCAACAATCTTGTAAACCAATTTTTATTAAACATCAAATTTTAACTTTCTACTGCCTATATATCTATAAATGTTTACTCTATGTAAAACAGGAAATAAATACATTTCCAGTAAATGCAGATAATCACTATTACAATACAAGAAGTGCTGAATCTTTACGAGTTCCTAAACACAGAACATACAAATTTCAAAATAGCTTCAGATATATGGGTCTGACCTTATACAACCATTTGCCAAAAGCTGTGAAAGAAATACCACTCTCCACTACATTTAAAAAAAATGTTAAAGATTTACTCATAACAGAAGCATATTATTCGATAAATGAATATCTGGAGGACAAACTGCAGTAGCTTCATATTTTACTTGTAAGAATGTTATTTTTATATATTTTATGTTTTGTCAATTTTTGTTACACTGTCAATATTGTATTATACACATTGATGTTTTTTTTATATACTGAATTGTGTATTGACGTATCCTATACATTGATTTTGAATGTCTTAAAGGATCAATAAAGTATGACGATGGCTATGACTATGTGGCACATGACAGAGGCTCGAAACAAATGACTGTGAATGAAAAGTCCTATACCCATGAACGATCACATCAATCACTTATTTTGTATTTAATATCTTTTTTGACGTCAACTTTACAAAGTAACAAGACACTTACGCAACACACACACTACACATTACTCCCCTGACTTAGTAATAAATTATACAATTACGTGGCTAAAGGTTCTAGTTCTAAACCAAAGCCAGAATCAGAGGAAAAAAATCTTTTTCTATAACAAACGTTTGTTATTTATAGAAAAAGACAGCAAATACAAAATAAGTGATTGATGTGATCGTTCATGGGTATTCTTTCATTTTTCCGACTGTATATTACTGTTTATTTATATTTTTTTTATATTTATAATATTATACAGTGAGGATGTTTGAGTTTGCATAAATTCATTATCTCGAGAATGGGCAAATTTGAAGAGAAATCCTCAGACAGGTCGATTTTTGTTTTTAATTTAGGACTTTTTGGCTTATATATAATACTAGTGACGTCATCCATCTGGACGTGATGATAGCTCATGTGAAATGGTATTTTATTCTCTATGCAGTAATATAAACAATAACCTAATTAATTATTCATACAGGGTAGCAAAAAAAATGTTTTTGAATTAAATTAATTGAGATAATAAAAATGTACCTATGTAATTTATTTAATTCAAAATACATTTTACTGTGGTCCGAAAACAGGAAAAAAATGTTTATTTAATACATAAATATTATTTTTCGCTTAAATTGTCTGCCTCTTACCAGTTTGAACATTTAATTTAAGAGAAAAGCAATGTTTATTTTCGAAATTAACATTTTTTTCTGTTTTCTGACAGCAGTAAAATGTATTTTGCATTAAATAAGTACATACATTCTTCTTTTTGTCTCAATTAATTTAATTCAAAAAAATTTTTTGGCCCCCTGTATAAATAATTAGGTTATTGTTTATATTACTGAATAGAGAATTAAATAGCCTTTCAAATGAGCTGTCCCACAACCCCTACTCCCATTTAAAAAAATCATCGATTCCGTCATCCACGATGGATGACGTCACTAGTATATATATGCCAAAAAGCCCTAATTTAAAAATAAAAATCGACCTGTCAGGATTTTTCTTCAAATTTGCCCATTCTCGAGATAATGAATTTATGCAAACTCAAACGTCCCTCACTACATATTCATATATATTGGTTTTATGTTTATTTAATACTTATTCAGTATGCTTTTTTATTTCTTGTAAATCTATATTACATATTTTATTATTATCTCTTTGATATTGTGATATTTAGCGTTTGTTTTTTTCTTTTAGGTGCTACAAATGCAGGAGAATTCAAAAGTGAGGATATTATCTAATATCAGTATAATGTCAGAAAGGAACGTAATTTCCAATGTATCTCCAGATATTCCTAGTACATCATGTGAGTTAACTCCTAGGAAGTGGAAGATATCTAAAGAATTAGGTCGTTCGCAGAAAATTAGTAGTGAACGAAAACGAAGATTAAGGAATGTTCGTCGAAGACTACAAAGAAGTGAGAAACAAAGAAGTTGGTTTATTTGGATTTATTGTTTCATTTGGATTTTCATATTATTTAAACTTTTAATTTTTGTAGATGTCATTGTTTTTATTTTCAAACATAATTGTTAGAACGACTAACTGTTGCTCTTTTAATTTGATTACTTCCGGAAGTATTTATTTTTACGCTACTAAGACAACTAATATTTTCTAACTTATAAATTGTCATTACATTGAGAGATATCAATGATATTACATATCGACGTACGTTTTACTTAATGTTTTGATTTAAATTGTTTACAAATGAATCATGACGTTTGTGCAAAGATATAATGGAACAACTATAATTTCCGTTTTCTTGGTGTAACATCAATATTCATATCGTCGCCTTAGTACCATAACTTGATAACTCCAAAATTGATGTTTTTGAGATAACTAGTTCACAAGATGTATTTTATTTGCCTCCATATTGCGTAAAAACTTGATAACTCTCTCCAAGCGAGTTATAACTATTTATTTATGATTGACGAAGGTTGATAAAACTCAAATGCCCCTAATATTCAGTGCTACAACTTGACAAGATAAGTTATCAAGTTATTGTTTAATCGGAATATTCGTTAATGCAACATATGTACACTGAATGCTACAACTAGCTAATTAGAGTTATCTAGTTGTAGCACGTGTTTTTCTGAAACCATTGAGCTTACCACTTAATTGCTATCTCTTTATTCGGTTCATGTTAATGCAAAAATTGAAGTGCGAGAATTGTTAGTAGATCTGGCAACGCCCATGGCAGAGGGCTAATTTTTACCAAAATAAAGCTTAAAAAATCAGTTTTGTTATAAAGTTCACTAAGATGCAACTTGGCACGGCATGCGACATTACCAAATGTTAACATTATGGTAGTGCTAAAAGTTGATAACTTTAATTTTTCGTTATTTTCCATATTGTAAAACAAATTTGCACCGTACTCCTAAATAGATCAGTAGCCAAAAAGTTAAGGAACAGTATTTTAGAGCTGCAGAATGAATCACGTATTTACCAACATCATGGTAGCAGCACAAATATCTTTAAAATCTTTAAACCCGTTTATCTCAAAACTACTAATTTCGAGTTATCAAGTTATAGTATTAAGTTTAGGTGGTTATAGTTATGGTAGTTATAGGTGGTTTATGTATATGGTATGGTTTATGTTTATTAGTATATGGTAGTTATGATACTTATGGTGGTTTAGGTAGTTATAGTATTAAAATTAGGTTTAGGTTATAGTATTAAGGCGACGATATGAGAAATGGGTTCTGTAGATTCAGTTGATGTACTGGGCATATCTTAATATGGAAGTTCAATTTAGTCTATAACATATTTTTTCTATGCTCATACTTTAATATAGGTTCACTACCTGTATCATAATGAGCTTCATTATGATACAGCTTTTCATTACGCTGCAGATTTTTAACTAATAGAATCGCGATATGGCATTAGCGATGAAGGTGGCACACGCGCAATGACCAATGGCGAGTGAAATACATACGCTTTGACAGTTCTTAATATGTAAACAAACTGACTAATTTAAAAATTAAATATTTTTAAGAAAATGTCTGAAGACGGTAGGGATATTAAAAATTTATCCTCCAAATTCATTTTAATAATTGTAATATTGAAAATATAAATGTATCAACAAAATAATTAATTAAACCATACAACTACTTAATTTCTTTGCGTTACAAAATTAATAAATTTGAATATATTTTTTGTTGTGAATGATCATAGAAAAAATCGTGTATACAACTTGCATTTAATTATTATCATTATGAAGCTCGTATGCTATAAGAAAGTCGCCGCTGGGCGGCTCGTTTCGTATCCGTCATACTCGCTTCATAGTGACCATCATTAAATGCTCGTTGCATAATATACTAACATGTCATAAAAAAGAAAAATGTTATTATCTATAAATTCATATAAAATCTACAATGAAAATATTAAGGTATCTTTTTCGAGAGTTTCAATGCTGTCATTCTGTAAACTTTACACTCTTTAGGTAAGACCGATTCTGGAATATGCTGGTGGAACGTGGTATCTTGATTTGGTTCGAGACAAAACTTTGTTGGAAAACATTCAAAGAAAAACCACTTGAATTTCATTGGAACTGAGAAGACCCCCCTATGCAGAGAGACTTAGTATGACCAACCTAACTTCTTTTGAACTTTGCCGACAACGTGGAGACTTAATTATCACATTTAAAAGATTAAAATTCAATTTCAGAAATCTCAACCAAATGTTTACCATAAATCAAGATGAATGCCTCAGAGGTCACCAGTTTAAACTTAAAAAAGAGAACTTCTCTACAAGATCAAGACAGAACTTTTCACTAAATAGATTTTTCGAGAGCTGGAATAACCTTAGTGGTAACATTGTCTCGGCCTCTTCTACCAACATGTCAGAGTGGACCATTTTCTATAACAGTCGAAATATTGTTTTTTATTTCAACCGAATTGTATCTTTTTTTTGTTTTTTTTATTATATCTACTAGTAAGTTACTTATTATATAATTTCATTGTTTGTGTGCATAATAGGGACTTGCCCCTCCGTCCTTGCTTATGAATAATAATAAAAAAGTATTTGTACCTACTTTGTACGCAACTAACAAGTTATCTTCTATTATTCTGATTTCAGCGAAATAAATATACTTTAAGCAGTTTAGTTGTATTTTATTTAAATATTAAACCAATTTTAATACTTACTACTTTCAAAAATTTTCTATTAAAACAATACCAACAATTAAAAAAAAAGGAATATGCTTCCGGATTTAAATCCGGGACCTCTCGACCTGTAGTCGAATGCTCTACCAATCACCCATAATCGCTTTATTTACCTACATGATTTCTCGGACATAATTACAAATCACGGTGACAAATAGATCAAGTGAAGTATAAATATAAAAATGTTTTAATAATACCTACTTATTATCTTACTCCCGAGGAAGACAGATCCAAAGACATAAAAATTATATAAATATAACTAAACACACTAATATATTATTTTCACATCTTATTTGTGCTGATACATACATAACTTGAAAGATTTAACAACTAACTCCATACTGTATGTGTGAGCATGTGCGTGGCATAATAAAAATGCCCTCAATCGCACCTAAAGAAGTATAACTTAAAAAAACCTCTTTGAAGTCGGAAATAGAAAACTGGTTCTTAAATTCAAGACTAGTTATGAACCTTGAAAAAACTAAAGCCGTATTGTATACCTGACAATATTTAACTAAATGAACATCTGATACCCTTCTCTGAATATGTCAAATGCTTAGGGGTTTGGATTGATCAAAACTTATATTTCACATATTCTTTATTTTAGTTTAATAAATTTTATTGTTATTATTATTATTAAAAGTGTACTTGAAAAGTACTAAAAATTAAACTATTTTTATTTCAAATAACTTATTAATCTAACTCGATGCGTATTCTCAAATAAAATCGTAAATACATATTGAATTAATTTGAATCCGGACCTGCCCGTCGCCATATTGGTTGCCTTGGCGAGTGGTCCCATTTAGTAAGTACAGGCAGCAGTGGGACTCTATGGCCCGTATTTATAGTCGAGTCTCAAGACAGCGTCGATGCTCAAGACCGACCTTGAACCAAATTTGTGTTTTATAAAACGATCTCGAGACACGACGCTGTCTTGGGAAGTGTGAAATGACAGCCGAATCTCAAGTCCTCGATCGACCTACCTCGAGACTGCGTTTCTAACCTAACTTTGTTTGTTTTGGTTTGAATTTTGAATAATAATTTTTTGCAATTCAGTTCCAATGTATATTTTTTGTTTTTCTAATAACAATAAAAAATGTATGAAGACTTTTTAGAGTTTATTGATTATATTGAAGAAGAAAATCGCCCGGAAAGTATACAAATTCGTGATAAAAATTATATCTAAAATCCAATGGAGTATTACAATATTGAAGTTCATCAAGGCATTAACTTAAACAACAAAGATTTTATGCTACTTATAGGAATATAACCAGTTTTTATGAGGTTGCCCATTTTCCAAATGTACAGGTACTGTAAAGACATATTTGTTATTTAGGCCCTTATTATGTAAATTAATAATTGTAGGTACTAGAAGAGAGATTATGTATATTTTTGTTCAACAAGGTTATCAAGTCATTCAATATTTGATCTAAGAGCATTAAGAGCTAAAATGGAATTTTAGCTCTTGGAATCCAGGATTATTAATAGGAATATATTGACAGTGGGTATGCATGCAGACACTATCTTCTCACCCCACTATTACAGCCAGGTATTTATTGATAATTGCTAAATAAATAGTAGGTTATTCAATAGATATAAATGAGCCCCTGAGAGCAAAAGTGGTGTAAGTCAAAGGTACTCTACTATTGTACTTTCACCATATATTTTTGGAATATAAATATATAGTTATCTTCTGTCTTTCTCTTGTTCTACATTCAACTGGAATTTGTTTATTTATTCTGATAATACATTATTGAATCTGTATTATGTTAGATATATTATTTTTTATTTTATTTCTTAATATGTATTTTTTATATTTTATTTTAAAATAAATGAGTATGAGTTTTCCTCTTTTTAAATAAGTATTTATTTGAAAAACCTTTCCTTACCAAATATAAAATTAATTACACATCTGGACCTCGGAGGTAAACTACACTATGTCATTTCACGGAACTGTGTTTAGCGTGTGTTTGCAACAAAGTTTAGAGCACTTAGAATGTTAATAAAAATCTGATATATCCCATAATTAGTTGAAAGACAATATGACTATATTTTAATGATAATATATAACCAATTTGTATAATCCAACTAATAAAATAAGTGGATTAAAGAAACTTATTCAAAAAAACACCATGTCGACATAGTGTAGATTACCTCCGAGGTCCACACATGTAAACAGCAATACTGTGATGAGCACTCTAATAACCAGCAAAATAGCGCAAAAAAATGGAAAACATGTTGTGAAATAAAAAGAGATGTAAAATTATCGATAGGAAACATTATATAGTTTTCCACCTTTAGACATATTGGAGGAGTATGACAACTGTCACAGACATCTAAAGGTGGGAAATTATGTAATGTAATGTAAATTTATAGGTTCCTATTGATAGTTGTATACCTCTACTGGTTTCATCCTCCTTTTATTTCACAACATATGACGTTTTCCATCTTTCGTCATTTTGCCAGTTAGTTATTAGCACACTCATCACTGTATACTATTATTTATGCAGATGACATAGTCCTCTTAACAAGAAAAAAAACTGAAGTTGTTTAGAAACTTGAGAGGTGAAGCAAGAAAATTGCATGTCTATAAATGAAACAAAATCAAAATATAAAGTGTATTGAAATGTGTGGAGAGATAAAATAGAATAAATTTTTCACACTAAAAACAGGAACAAAGGCATACAAAATTGAAAATGTCAGCCAATTCAAGTATTTAGGAGTGGCAATAATTGATAAATGGGAAGAAGAAAAAGAAATAGAAAATATACTACTAAGAGAAAGCAGATTGATGGTATATGATTGAAGTCAAAAATGTATGTAGGACAGCTATAATGCAAATATGTATATGAAGCAGTTATTTGACTAGTGGCATTATATGCTTGTACACTTAAAACAATAAATAAGAAAGATGAAATGAAAATATACCCTATTCCACGAACATACACCTGTTTTGGATTACTTCGACAACGAATATTTTACTGTGCAAAATAAGAAGAACGAAAGTAAATTGCAAATTACATTGTTGTTTATTGGAATAATTATTAGCGCCATTTACTTTCGTACTTCTTATGTTGCACAGTAAAATATTTGTTGTCGAAGTAATCCAAAACAGGCATATGTTCATGGAATGGCCCATAGACATCTAGTTCTGGTAGGGGCTGGCAGTTCTGGTAGACTTCTAGTTCTAGAATTAGGACTGGCAAAAAATGATAGATATGGAAAGTCAGGTGGCTAGGTCAACATTACTTGAATGTAAGAGCGACATGTAAGACATTATTTTTGGAGGAAAAAAAAGAGAAAGACCATGAAAAAAGTTGTTCGAAGTAGTAAGGAGATTTTGATGATATAGAAGTGTAGAATTGGAGGGGGAGCGTTAATGTCCAGTAGAAATGGGTCGGATATATTTACTTTTGTGCTGTTATTTGGGTAATATTGTTAATATTTTATATCAATATTGTTGTCGCTTGATAGAAACTTCTTCTAATAATTTAATTTTATCTGACTCATTCATATTGACAATTCAGACATATATTTATACATTTTAGAGTAGATGACTTTAAAACATTATCGCTAATATTTATGAGTTGCATTCATGGGACGATTTTATTGAAAGATTGTTAATTCAATTACATAAAATCAACTTTAACTCAAGAATTTGAGTTTAAGAATTTAAACATTAAATAAATTTAATTTCAAACTTAAATTTCCGCTTATTCCCATGAAAATAGTAAATTGCATTTTACATAAGTTCCACCTGTCATGGTTTCTTCTTTGTTTTAAGTCATATGAAGTCTATAAACATAGAAGAAAGCTTACACCATTAATAAAAAGGCAAGTATTACTAGGATGTACCAGAGTTTTGAGAACTTTGAATATTTCATTAAAACCCATTACTCCCAACCAAGAATAAAGTAATAATATCACAGTATTGTTATACTGGGGTAATATCAAAGAATATATTTATACATACTTTCATTTAATATGCAATCTTTTACCACAAAGAAAAGAAATCCTTACCTCCTAATGAAAAGAAATTAGGAGAAGTCATTAACCTTTGAAAAAATAGCATGTTATTGATTTAGAAAAATAAAAATGTAAATTTTCCAAAAATAAAATAAACTTATTTAACTCTAAACATTGTAATAATTTATTTTCAAAAAACAAATTACATCTATAAAAACATTGCAAATATATTTGACTTGACGATTGACACAAGGTTGCCAGGTCAAAAAACTAAAAATCACCAGACAATTGCTTAAAAAGTTGCCAGATTTTGCTAAAAATGACCAGATTGTTATGAGTATGCGCAGTAACGAAAAATGTGTTGCTGCACATAATATTGCGCATGCGCATATGCGTAACCATTCGAGAACGGTAATGTGAAGGGTTGGAACAAACCTAATAAAACAATAATTATAATACAAATGAAACGATTTTTTTTTGGTAAAATATAATGTAAAATGTAGGTGTTCATTTTTATAAAAGGTACTGATAATCCCGACAATGTAGATTATTTAAAACTTAACGTTTTATGTCTTAAACTTGGCCTGACAGACGACCCTCGTCGAGCGGGGTGTTAGACCCGTTTGCCATTATACTAATTTCAGTACTGATTTCAGTACTAAAAATATTGGTTAGTTGCGCGAGTCGATTTAGTATGAAAAAGTCAGTTTGTGCCAAGTTTGTGTTTGCAACTATCCGAATTGTAATCAGCATATAGGCATGCGCTCTACCTACTAAATTTACATGAGCTTTACTCAAGGTTCATAGATAGGAGCTTTACTAATTGAGATTGCAAGTTGCAAGCCATTAACTTATTAACAATAAAAGATAGGAAGAAGTATTTTTGCAAAACTGGCAAACTTGGCTTTTATTTCTGCTATTAGAGATATATCCACACCTAGTTTGGCTAATTCTGCCTTTATTTCTTCCAAAACTTTAATTCGTGCGTTCCTATTCTATAGAGAGGGTGCTTTGGCACATACAAACATTGATCATTGATTCGATTTGTAAAACTCTATTAATGTTTCAATCTGCCTTTTTCTCCACATGTTGAAAGTTGAAATTACTATTATTATGTACCTATAAAAAAAACAAAAGTACCTAATATACAATACAACCTCACTTTTTAATATTGTGTCAATTTCAGTACAAGAAATTAGAACATGTTTTAATTTTTAGTACTAAATCGGCGCGCGCATCTAATTTGTAGATACAATATTTTTAGTACTAATTTCAGTACTAAATTTAGCATAGTGGCAAGCGGACCTTATACAAAATTGTTTTGTTGGAAACCTAGTAATTTTTGCTCATGCTAATAAATTTTTAATACAAATTAAAATTGAAAAAATAGTTCCTAAGAACCTTTTTTTTTCCTTAAATTTCGCATCAACCACGCAGGGTTATTAGCGTGTATGGATTGTGTTACAAAATTATAACTTAAGAATAGATTTTAAACATAACAATAGGAAATTATAAAAAGCTCTAAATCTATACAAAGTAAAGTAAAATACTATATTTTTGGTAAGAGGTTGCAGTCTTTGAGGAATGTGAAGATGCTTTTTGTATCACTTTTTTCGTTGCACTTTATACTTCGGACACTGCAATAAACAATGCTTTACGGTAAGGACACTTCTACACAAATCACACACAGGTTGATCGGCACGTTGGAGTATGTAGTCATGGGTTAATCGAGTATGGCCAATCCGGAGACGAGTGAAGATTACTTGCTCTCTTCTGTTTTTGAATTTAGGAATTTGATTGTGGTTAATGTCAACTTCGTATAGCTTGGTTGATGAGTCCCTCCATATGTATCCTGTCATATTTTAAAAGTATTTACTTTGAAATATGCTTTCAGGTCGGTGTGTAGGGTTTTCGTGTTCTCTTCTGCGTTTGGGTTATTAGGTGCATTCTTTGCTATTTTGTCCACAACCTCGTTACCTTCGATTCCAGTATGAGATGGTACCCAAATAAAATTAACTTTAATATTCATATTTTCTGCATATTTCAGTTCCTTTTTAATGAAAAGTAGTAGTGGATGATCAGAATAGAGTTGTTTTAATGCCAATATTGAGCTGAGAGAATCTGTGATAATGATGTTTCTCTTATTATTTTTGTTACCTAAGAACCTTTGAGATTTTAGTTTAGTAGATGATCAAACCAACACAAAACGTGACAAAACTACAAAATATGAAGAACAGTAATCACTTAAAACTCTACAGCTGACACAAGAAAGATAAAACTGCTAAATTGATATGTTGATATTAACTGAACTGGTTTGTTTATAAAACCAAGACATAAATTATTGGAAGTGCATGAACACTTGGAAGAGTAGCGTAAACTTCGGGAAATCCCCGGTTGAGCACCACAGAGGCGGATCATTTTATTTTACAAAATTAGACTTTTTGTATTATATGAATATTAGGCAATTCTTAATAACGAATAAAAAACATATAATCGTACTTTTTAAATAAAAAAAAATATAATATAGATAAGGTCAAAAAATCACCAGATATTAAGCTTTTTACAAAAGTTTTCACCATATCACCAAATGGGTTAGAAAATCACCAAATCTGGTGAATTTTCACCAGACCTGGCAACCTTGGATTGACAGAATATCGTTTTTAGTTGGTGTTCTATGTCAAAATCGCTTAAAATCCATAATTTTCCAGCCTCGAGATCAATCTTGACCGAGAATAGCCGAAGACTCGTTTATAAAACAGAACGTGGTCTTGAGCACGACGTCGATGTAAGATCGTCTTGGCTGAGACAGATCTCGAGATCGGTCTTGAGTACTGACTATAAATACGGGGCTATAACTTTTATAGCGAAAGCGTAAGCAAGTCGTAGCGAAGCGTAGCAAAGCAACGGTTCAGTTCGAATCGTACTCTGTATTGTGTGGCTTCGCTTCGCTATACTATCGCAATACTCTACGAACTGGACCGAATTGAAACGAACGATTGGGTAAAAATTAACGGCAACACAGCACGTCGTTTCAAGATTTTAGAGTTCTGTAATAATTGTCTTGTTCTATGCCATAGATAAACTCCGTCCTGTGGAAATGTGATGTGATTCTACATATTTGACAGATTTAACTAACCTATAATTCCAAAAAAAGCATAAGGTAAACAAAAACAAGTGTTTAATGTTGAAATTAAATAAAATGTTGCCTATAAATTTAATAATTTTCGACGAACAAGAACGTAGGGATCAGTTACGGCTGCTTCGTGAAGAAGGTAGATTTTTAAGGGATAGAAGTGATTATTTTGGTTTGCCGGATTTACGATTCATAGAGTTGTTTAGATTAAATAAAGATTTATTCCATTACCTTTTTAATGAATTGCAACCGTTGATGGATAACATTATATATATTTCTATGTTAAAAAAATGTATTTGTGAAAACTGAAAACTCAAGTACACTATGTATTTGTAAACAACAACGGCCAAAAAAACGAAACGTGGTAAAAAACACGAGCCGTTAAATACCGCTATGAATTCCACGATTTTATTGGTTAGAACTACCCACGTGATATCTGTGTTCGTATTGGTCAGAGAATTAAGCAATAAAGACAAATGACAATCAGCTGTTAGACATCATTATGTGATGGAATTTTTATTTTGATGTAAATAAATATTATTACTGATAATTTGTATAAGCAAAATTATTGTACTGCACCTACAGTGACTCACAGCTTCAATTCTGAAATGATACAGTCGTTACTCAATAAAACTAGCTTGTGTCAGTGACCCAATATAAGAAAAAAAAATTACATACTGACAGTAAGTTACTAACTATAAGTCCTCTAAAATAGCAAAGCTATGTTTTGGGTTTCAAATATACCATACTTAAATAACAATAGTTCTTTAATTATTTTGTGTACGATTTTGATATCAGCTAAAATGATGTAAACTTTTAAAGGAGAATATTAATAAAGAAAACAAAACTCCTTGTTGCTTATTTCTTTGGCTGATAAAAGATTTATTTCTTGCAGTTCAGCTATGTAGGTAGATTATTCTTTTGTAATATCCGTTTAATTGTTTTAGGGTTACCTATTTTTCCAAACTGTGTTTCCACCTCATCTCTCAATTTTGGTGCACTTTTTTGGGATTATTTGCTATTTCTCTGACAATACATCTTAGCTATTAGGACTTTGCAGACGACTGCTCTGAAAAGTTCATTTGATGTTCATCCGTACCATTCTCTCAAGTTGCGCAGCCAAGATATTCTGCATCTCCCTATGCTTCTTTTTCCTTGAATCTTTCCCTGCATAATGAGTTGGAGCAAGTTGTTTTGGCCCATACATGGCAACATTTTTCATACGAATTTCTAGTTACATACAATCTATCTTTTTACGTCATAAGGCCAAACCCAGTTATACCAGGAAATTGGCTCAGGCCATAGCATTATTCTCTACATATAAAAACTTAGGAAAGTGTGTCCTTTTAGGTGACACAATAGATCGAACACAACGAGCCATGTGTATCTTTTTTAGTACACAGTGTTGAGGACAGTGTATATCTAAAAGGATACACTGGCGCTGAGGGTGTTAATTATTGCATATTTGAAACCCAAAACATAGCTTATGCTATTTTAGAAGACTCATACTAACTTACCTACCTTCAGTATGTAAGTTTTTTCTAATAAATATTGAGCGACTGACACAAGCTAGCTTTATTGAGTAGTGACTGCATCATTTAAGCTGTGAGCCCCTGTATATGTTTATCAGTCATGGCCTAGCTACACGTTAAAATTGTTTCGTTATCATTCCCTGCGTTGCTTTCTTCAGCGTGCACACTGATTTTGTACAGCAGCTTTTGTAGCCAATAGTTACTCTTGTTTGTTTTCTAGATTTTTCCTAATCAGGACTTGATTTCTTTTTGGTTTGTTACTAACTCCCTTCTACAATAGAGAGTTTGGGGCTTATTATTCGCTAAAGTGTTGGAATGCTTGTGGGTTTTGATATATGTACCTACTACCACAACTCTCAATACAAACTTTGATCAAACTGATAGTGTGACGACTAGATTTTTATAATTTGAACAAACTGTAGTTGTGACGTCACTTCCTGAGTTTGCTCAAACTGTTTGATCAAATTATTTGATAGTGAAACCACGACTTTAAGAATTTAAGTAACATCAATTTAATTTGCAATAAAAAAGATCATGAAGATTTGACGATGCTTGTAAATACATACACCCGATTTAGATAATTTAAGTGACAGCAATGTTTAGATTGTTTTGTCAAATATACACATGCAACAAAAAATTTAATAAAAATTTGCATAAAAAAATTGAAGTGTTTTAAAGGTTTCAATATGTAAAAACATTGAACCACAGAAACAGTTTTTCTCCACAAAGGAACAAAAATCGTAGCAACATATTAATAAGTGATACGTTTAAAAATCCAAATGTAAATGAAATTTCAGACTTTTTAAAAGGACACTAGACACAACATGCCCTATACTTCACAAAATGCCGAAGAAAATCATAATTATTATATAATATAACATATAATTTCCCCTAAATTACTTTTCCCCATATCCAGTACCTATATTAACTTTTATGTAAATTATCTCTTTTTAATTTTCATGCATTTATAATTTAATTTATAAGATATATTCTAGTACTGCCGTGTTTGTATTGAACAACTGAAATAAATTAAAAGAATATTATAACTATACAATAATTGTTTATATTTTTTATGAGATAAAAAGAAATATTTTATGAGACTAGGTAGAGTCTAGAAAGAACAGTGGCGGTCTCAAGGGGGGGCGACGGGGGCGATGGCCCCCCCCCCCCCAGAAATCTTAGTTTTCTGAAAAAATGAGAAGTTAATATACATATTAATCCGAAGTGTGAGATCAAACTAATGCATTGCTATTATTGGACAAAATAATCTAACAGTGTGAAAGCGTCCGTAGACAGATTATTTTAATAGCCTACGGTTAGTTTTGATATAACGTAACAACATCAAATACGGTACAGTGACGTTTCTGTAATGTTGTCGTTGAAGTCACAGTGGCAGTGGCAACACTGTATAAATCACAGAGAATAGAACAAATCTTCTTCAGTCAGACGTTGCTTGCTAGCCTTGCTAGTTGCTACAATGTGTATCAATGCCTGGCAAAGTCAAAGAATTCTTTTTAAAACCTTATACCTTGTTATTTTATTACTTATAACCTAATAAAACTATTACAATGTATAATGTGAACCTCCTTTTTTCCATTCTAATAGACTAATTTGTATTGTATATTTATTGTAAATTTTAACATTTTAAAAGGTAAAATGTGTTTTGAGCTCTTTCAATTCAAGCGTAAAACTAACATTGTCAGACCAAACCTCTGAATTTTGACGTTTGTTCGTGATAAAGTAAAACCACCTAAATCGTCAAAGGTTTAGAAAGATGAGACTTGCTTCAGAGGCTTGCCATTGAAAAATACTATCACCCACAAACCTTTTCTATTAGACTTTGAGTTGTTTTCAATAGTTCTAAATTGGTTTTTGATACAATCACAAGAATACAAAATATATTTTGAATATTTTATTTGTAAGTTAGCCGAACAATATTTACAATAAGCTTTAGAGGCTAGCTTTTTTATTTTTTATTATAGTGTAAAACTGTTTCCACTCATACTAATTGTAATAATAATAAGTGATTTTCCTTTTTCTCCGTTCGTCAGAACCACTAAGTGACAGTCCATATTCGGTCCATCAACTGTTCAAATGAATAAAATGCTTTTAAAACTCTCAAAATCTTGTCATATTTTTAAAAAATTTCTGGATTCCCTTTCCGGCTGGGGGGCTGCACCCCCCAGACCCCCTTGCAACAGACCATCGCCCCTCCCAAAATCTGACTCTGAGACCGCCACTGAGAAAGAAGACTAGTAGAAACGAATAAATAGTGTTTTTTAATCAATACCGTTTTTCAATATACATATTGATTTTCTACCACACTTTTATTTCTGTCATAAAAATTGTCAAAGATAAACAAGAAATTAATATTTATCCATCATCCTCAGTCAGCTGACTTGTTTTCTTGAAACGACACTTTGCATACAATATTGGTATTTAAATATCCCGCTCTGTCATTCTTAATCATTTGACCAATACGAACACAGATATCACGTGGGTAGTTCTAACCAATGAAATCTTGGAATTCATAGCGGTATTTAACGCTTCGTGTAAAAAACAACCTCAAAACCAAGTAAAATTGTCAATTTCTTCTTGTAATACGTCACTCTAAGCGCTAAACGTGGTGAAACGAAACCAAGGTCCCTATACCATAGGTTGTATGGTAACTTTGACATTGACAAATGAAATATTGTCATCGTGACGTCACCCAGACGATCAATTTTACGAATTGTTTGTAAACATAATAGGATACGTGGTTTGGAGGCTATATTTTGTTATTAAATATCGTTAGTGTTTTAATTTGTGTTTATATCTTGAGATATAATGTATCTATAGATATCATTAAGTGTTTTTAGTATAATAACTTAAACCCAAAACTCTTTTACAAGAAGTGTTATATACGTTGACGCCTAGCCCTATTTCTTTCGCATTTTCTTTAAGCTCCACATACAGTTCTGTAATATCTCTTGCGGTTCTTCACATCAAGTTTACATCATTTGTGTACGTTACAATCTGCTTAGACTTATTGAACAATATATCTAATTAAGTCTATAGATAATAGATCTATTATATGTACCTAATTGTTTCATAAAAAATTATAACCTAATATTGCAGTCATCTGAAGATCGTTTGAATAAACAATTATAAAGCAAATGAATATATAAAATAGGGAAAATTCCCTTTGTTGCACTGAAATTGTATTTTTTTTATAATTTACTGTTAATGTAAAACTTCACAGGTACCTATTGAATGGAATCATAATGTTTTAATAGTTTTAGATATTATAATCCAGTACCTAACGTAATCAGATGCTCTTATGTTAAACTTAAGGGAAAAACTACTAATTTTGATAGGTACATAAATCTTTAGTTAAATCTCTTTTTCACCATGGTTTACACGTTAGAAGGAATTTATAATAATGTACTACATGCATTATCCCCAATTCAAAATGATTATATACCTACTCAAAATCATTTAAAAAAGTAAATTGTATTCAACCCATTATTAATATACCTAGGATATTTGAATGATTTAGTCCCATATATAAACACAAGAAACAATCTACTTCTGCTTTAATTAAGTAGTAATGCTATTCTACTGCATATATTTAATTGCAATTATATTCTATGATTTTTGTAACTCTACAGGTATCTACCACATTTTTTAAAGAATATATTAAATAAATAGTCATTAAAAATCCAAACGTATTTTTTTTAAATATACATATATTTTCAATCATTAAAAACATTCCTATTTTCCGAGTTCATTTCAATGAGTGAAGTGAATGAATTTGAATGCAGCATTCTGGGTGACGTCACTCCCGCCATTAGATTCTCGACGCTGATTGGTGGAAAGTTACCATGCAACCTGTCTATTTATGAACCTTGAAACGAAACCACAAATAATCACGTTTCGCTTTACTTCCGAACTCCATTCGGTGTTGCCGGCGTCATCCGACAGCAGTTTACAGAGTATAACTTGATGAAAGCGTTCGGAAATCACGCTTACGCTTTCGCTATAAAAGTTACAGAGTCCCGGTACAGGATTGCTCGGGTCCTATCCACTCCCTCCCACATCACTGGATTAGACAAATTCTAACCACACTCTGACACTCGTGATACTTAATACTACAGCATACACGCGGCCATAGAAAAAAGTGTTGTGTGATTTGGTAGAATGCGATCTTACCCTTCAAAAAATATGTCACGTATTTCAGCACCTGGAAAATTGGAAGGATACTACAAATCTGGCCTCCACATAAGTGGTCTGTAGCTTCGACATGATAGGTGTGAAATTTTAAACGTTCTTGCTGTTGATTGGATATGAAGGGTAGTGTTATCTAGCCTCCACGCTAGGTACACCATAGCCTCCATACGGTACTTCGAATATTTAATATTATTTTATTCAAGTGGACAATAAAGGTAAATAAAACACAAACAACTTTTGTTTCTTAATTATTTATTTATACAATAATGTGACATTTTACATAGAAATATGAGTATTTAATTTCTATTAAATATATGTTTACTTGTTGAATTTATCGGCTGCACACAACAGCTGATCGGCCATTAGACCCAACAACAAAACGCGAAATAAAATGTGTATTTTAAAACTGTTGGATAAACAGTACTTACAATCAGAAAAACTTACCTTTAAAAAGGTACTCGATTATGAAATAACAAAAATATCAAAAAACACGACTGAATATCAGCTTTTTATGGTGACACAAACTAAACACAAACACCAAACACATCACATAACCGACCATATAAAATAAGTGAACGACAACGAACGAATGAACACGAACACAGATTACAGATTCACAGATAGCGCAGGATTTGTCAAAAGTCATGTTCCACCAATCACAATGCCGACATCAGCGCCTCTGACTAAACGGAAGGAAAATAAATACGATTACATGTTTTTTATTAGAGTTAGCGGGGCATGCACGCGGCTCAAATTAGCAATTAGCGTGTACCAAAAAACCCAGTTATAGTACACGCTAAATAATAGACTACAGTAAAATGCAGACCGCCTACGTTTGTTACTGACCAATCACAGCAAACGTAAGCTAGTGACACAGAACACAAAGTAGTGGAATTCCTACGTTTTCTGTGATTGGTCGATGGGTCTGTCTTAATTTAAAATTTGGCGGGTTTCATATTTATTATTAAAATGAAAATTGTGTATTATTGATAACCGCATTTTAGGTTTGCATACACGCAAAATCGTCCCATTTCTGCGTCAACCTCGTATCTAAACTTTTTTTCATTTTTGACGTTGACTTGCTAACATTGTTGTAAACGTTAATCCGCATGTCTGAAAATTATTTGAAACTGCTAATATTAGCCTTTAACAATTAAATTGTATTACTATCAAGTAATAGGTCTGGATCCCGCGTATGAAAAAAAAGTTGATTAATAGCAAGCTGAAAATTTGTTAATAGCTTAAGGGTGTCTAGTCGGATAAACTTTGATATATGAGAACACTGTAACAGGGGCAGTTTTAATTGTGGAACAGGTTAAAAATTTGGAACGGTCAGACCACGAAAACGGCACATTTATTTTGTCCGACAGAACAAACTTAAACTCTCCGAACAGAGATTAAACTCTCATGCAATAATCAGACTGCTATTTATCACCTGTCATAATTCCTGTCATTTGACATATTCTACATGTTCCACTCATCAAAACGCCCATTTGGTGATAAATAGCAGTCTGATTTTTGCATGAGAGTTTAATCTCTGTTCGGAGAGTTTAAGTCTCTTCTGTCGGACAAAATACATGTGCCGTTTTCGTGGTCTGACCGTTCCAAATTTTTAACCTGTTCCACAATTAAAACTTCCCCTGTTCCAGTGTTCCCATCTGTCAAAGTTTGTCCGACTAGATACCCTTAAGCTATTAACAAATTTTCAGCTTGCTATTAATCAACTTTTTTTTCATACGCGGGATCCAGACCTATAATTAAAATTATTAAATTTTTAACGACACTAACATTAAACGTTTTTGTTGCCCTCCTGAAAAATTTGCTATTCGTAGTTACGAAGTTGACGCAGAAAAATGTCAAAATATTCAATGTGTTTAAATGTATTCATTTTTCGAATCCTGAGAAAACTACTAAATATTTTTGAATAATATAAACGAAGAATGAAAGATTGCATTTTTACTGAGGGCCGAACGTCCCTGAAAACGCCTTTAATGTTTATTTTAAGAAGCTACAGGGGTGAAAATAAAAGAAAATTTAGTGTAATTTTTAATTGCAAATATTTCATTCAAAAGAAACTTTTTATTTATTCTAAAGGACTTTTGTCCCTCGGTAATAACGTAATCTTTCGTTCTGCGTTTAAATTTTTCAAAAATACTTGAGTTTTCTCAGGATTGGAAAAAAAATACATTTAAAATTTTGACAGGAGACATTTTGCGCCGTTCCCCTGAAGTTGACTATTGGTTTTATTATAAATGTAATTATTGTTCCTTGTTGTAGTTTTTATTAGATATCCAGATATTATTGTTTTAGCTTTTGCATTAGGAAATGTTTGTTTTTGTTATTACTCATTATTTTTGGAACATTAGTCGATCATAATCACTCTCTTTGCTTTCTCACGTGGAGTCTAAAAAAATCTTTCGGAGTTCTTTTCTATCGAAGCTGACTACTCGATCCATATTTGGAATACCATCTTTAAAAGAATATTCTGGTTTTGTCCTATTTAATGTTATCATTTTTCTTCAAGTGCTTGTCTCCACTGCTTTAGTCTTTCTTCCACTTTTCTACTATCACCTGCGTACATTCAATACCAAGCACCTCCCCTTGAAGTTCAGCTGTTATCTGATCCAGCACCTGCACCAATGAGAATAAATACAAGCTTAACACGAAACCCTGATGAACCCTCACTTTCACAAAAAATTGTCAGTTTCTCCTGCATTTGTTCTAACTCTCGTTGCTATCCTCCCATGTCTTCCACTTCTTCTTCTTAAAGTGCCGTCTCCTCAATGGAGGTTGCCTACTACAATTGCAAACTCTTCTGTTTTCAGCTGTTCAAATTTAGTCCTGTCCATTGTCGGATATTTCTGAGCCACGATAGTCTTTTCCTTCCTAGTCCTCTCCTTCCCTTTCACTATAAGTTGGGCATATTGGTACTTATTATTTCTCAGTATGTGGCCTAGGTATGATGTTTTTCTAACTTTCACTGCGTTGAAAAGTTCTCTTGCCTTGCATATTCTATGCAGCACTTCTTCGATTGAGGTATGCGATGTCCACGAAATTTTGAGAATTCTCTGGTAGATCTACATTTCAAAGACTTCCAACTTATTTACGGTTGATGTTTCAAGGGTCCATGTCTCAACTGCATAGAGAATAGTCGACCAGACATAGCATTTGGATAAACGTAGTCGAATTTCGAGATTTATTTCTGAACAAAATTAAGTAAATTAATGTTTACTTGAAATAACTATTGCAAATCAAAAAAACACTAAAATAGCTGTTTAAAATTTCTTTATTAAAAATTGGGAGAGGGGGCGCCGTTATTGGTGCAATGGCGAAGGTAAAACCCCTCTAAACCTCGCCTACGTAGTAGAGTAGAGCCCTTGAGTAGATCTCAATTTAAAAATACAACTCATATAAAAGTTATCAAATTACATCTTACTTAACATAGCTTTAAAATTCAGACCTAACTTAAGTAACATAATATATCTTATAAAATTTCACTATATTTATTGCTATTCAAGTAAAATCTGTAATGTTAAATTAACTAATGATCTTGTAAATAAGTCTATAAAACTATAATAAAAATTCAATACAGGTATAAATCAAGAATGCATGTGAGCTACAAAAATTGTTAATAAAAAATGTTTAATCAGTTCTTTTTTTTTTGAAGGAAAATACTCCTGAGTCTCCATTTTTCGCTTCTTCGTAATGTTCTTTGCCTTATTATTAACTTCTTCCAGAATTCCTTGAGTCCTCCTTATATATTCGGTAAAACCTTGGTCATCTAATCCGTTCAACACATTAATGAGATATTCCTGTTGAAGACTTCTTTTGGTTTTTTCCTGGGTCACATTTGTCTGTTCTAGCTTCCCTCTGACAAATTCATTAATTTCCTCCTCATGCCTTGATTTGATAGTTGACATTTCTCCTAAACACCTTGCAGCATCATCTACAACAGAGTTAAGAGCATCTGATTACGTTAGGTACTGGATTATAATATCTAAAACTATTAAAACATTATGATTCCATTCAATAGGTACCTGTGAAGTTTTACATTAACAGTAAATTATAAAAAAATACAATTTCAGTGCAATAATAGTACATTGTTTACCGGGTAGGAAAAGCTTAACATTCCTGGACGACTGTGAAGATTGCTAAGTCGAGGCGCAAGCCGAGACTTAGCAACACAGAGTCCAGGAATGTGGCTTTTCCTACGAGGTAAACATACTATTTTTCCGCAAATCGTTTAAAATTCGACAGATATTGATTGATTAAAAAAAAACGCGATAATTTTATTCCCAAATAAATGGTGCTTTGAAATTCCTAATAAAATTACTTGGGTTACTATGGAAACGTATTGAGGTTGAATTGTCAAACTTGACGCTTATAAATTTAATTGCTGGTGTTGTCGAAAGTAAAATGATAAGTGATGATGAAATTTCCATTCCTGGGACTCCTCCAGAGCTGGTTGAGGCAGTGAATACTGCTTCATTATAATTATTGCCAAAGAAATCAAGAGAAAAGTACGAAAATGCATACAGACGTTTTATGGATTATCGCATGAGTAAAAATACGAGTTCTTTCGCAGAAAATGTTGTAATGGCATACTTCCTAGACATTTGTTTAAAGATGAAATCTTCAACATTATGGGCCAATTATTCAATGCTGAAGTCAACCCCTGCACTTAAACACAATGTAGATATATCTACATACTCAAAACTTCGTTCTTTATTGAAACGGCAAGCTCAAGGTTATAGGGCAAAGAAATCTAAGATTTTAACGAAGGAAGAAATTGAAAAATTTATCCAGGAAGCTCCAGATAAAGAAAATTTAATGATTAAGGTAATTTACAAGGTTTTAATAGCAATGTGTTTTCTATCATTTATGTAGAACACTAACAACTGTACGGAAATATCATTTCCTTACAGTAAGGAAATGACATTTCCTTACAGTAAGGAAATGACATTTCCTTACAGTAAGGAAGTCCTGACTTTTTCTTCAAGAAATTTTGACAGGAATGTCAAAATTTCCTGGCGATTTGCGGAAAAGGGAATTTTCTTCATTTTATATATTCATTTAGTTTATAATTGTTTATTCAAACGATTTTCAGATGGCTGCAATATTGGTTATAATTTTATATGAAACAATTACATATAATAGATCTATTATCTATAGACTTAATTAGATATATTGTTCAATAAGTCTATGCAGATTGTAACCTACACAGATGATGTAAACTTGATGTGAAGAACCACAAGGGACATTACAGAACTGTAATGTCTCTATACAAGAATGTCCTTTATTATACAATACAGCAGAAAGAAAATCCAGTAAGTAGGTACTTAATACAACCACATTAAAATGTATCTTAACACTTGTAAAAGAGTTTTGGGTTTAAGTTATTATACTAAAAACACTTCATGATATCTATAGATACATTCTATCTCAAGATATAAACACAAATTAAAACACTAACGATATTTAATAACAAAATATAGCCTCCAAACCACGTATCCTATTATGTTTACAAACAATTCGTAAAATTGATCGTCTGGGTGACGTCACGATGACAATATTTCATTTGTCAATGTCAAAGTTACCATACAACCTATGGTATAGGGACCTTGTCTACGTCATACGTTATTGGTATTGTCAATTGTCAATCATACAAACCAAAGACGTATGACGTAGCTATAGGGCTTTTCATCGACTGTCATTTGTTTCGAGCTTCTGTCATGTGTCACATAATATTAATATATCTACGCCCAAGGTCCCTATACCATAGGTTGTATGGTAACTTTGACATTGACAAATGAAATATTGTCATCGTGACGTCACCCAGACGATCAATTTTAAGAATTGTTTGTAAACATAATAGAGAGTTATTGCCAACGTCTTTTAAGTCGACCTGTAATAAAAGATCCTTTATTTTGACATATAAGCATGCGCAGTATTGCGTCTTTTATTTTTGTCTTTTAATAAAATACAGGCCGCCTGTATTTAAGGAAAATTAGAGGACACCTTTATTTTAATAAAAGTTCCTTTATTTTGACATAACGTGTCAAAAATGTGAAGAAAGGTCTAACTTCACTTGTATTTTGAATTTATCTTGTCGCTTCTTTGGATTGATAATTTATGTATTGTGGGATTGGGATTGATATTTGATTAAACTTTCATCATTAAAGTTGTATGTTGGGTTTTATTTATTAAAAACAACTCTAAGTAATATTCTGAGATATAGATTATTGATGTTTTGACCCAAACGAATATAGAAAAGAACATTTTATTGAAGCTTGAGTTATTACAAGAAGTTGTAAAAAGGAATATTACCTAAATAATTTTAAATTGTTACTAATTACAATGATCAGACTTAAAATATCAGTAACTCATTTATTAAACTCAATATATTTTACATTTTTCTATAGAAATAAATATTTATTGAAGATATAAGAGATTGAAGATATAAGATCAATAAATTTTAATGAAAGTTAGGATTTGTTAAAATTCTAGATTCAAAATAGAGTTCTATTCAACAGATATATAACAACAGGTTAACAAAATAAAACAAAGGTTCAAGTATTTATTTTTGAAAATTTAATCTTTTATAGATAAGAATCTATAAAGTTTTTAATCAAAAGTATTAATACACTTTCATTTTCATGCCATCTTCTTCTTTTGGTTCTTATCCGTTTCGAATGTTGGAAATCATATAGCAATCGTAACCTTGCTAGCTGCGATTCGAAACAGTTCCATTGATATTCTCCCTCCACCAGGTCTTCGCTTACCTTTGACTGTACCTTGCAATATGTACTGCAGCAGGGAGTAACGGTGCTGATTTATCATATGTGTCCCAGATACTGCAGTTTTATGCGTTTAATGGTAAACACAATCTCCAGTTCCTTCTTCATTCCTCCTTGTTCGTGATCCATTTCATGCCATCAGTATTTGTTTATTTAAACATTGCCAAAAAAATTAATAAAAACCAGCATAAAGCTTAATTCTTCTATTATCTTTTTGTATATCTGACAGATTAGAGGTCTTTTCATTTTCAGATAACTAATTATTGGGAAGTTTATATAACAGTATCCTTAGTATCTGTCTTTTCAGCTCCGGATAACTAGTTAACGGGAAGTTTTTCTCTGTCAGATATCTATTAGTATCTAATCTGTCAGATAAACTTCCTGATAACTAGTTATCCAGAGGTGAAAAGAAAGAAAGAGAGGGCCAAATGGATACCCAGATAGCACGGCACGTCCCGAGGACGTCTGTTTCAGGTCCCACTTAAGTCCGAATGTCCGGGGACCTCAATCGGACGTCCCCAGGAATTAGAAATCCGGACGTTCTCAGGAAGTCCGTTTACGGACATCGCCAGGACGTCTGTTTCAGGTCCCACTTAGTCAGAATGTACTGGAACCTTAATCGGCAGTCCCCAGGAATTACAAATACAGACTTTCCCAGGAAGTACGATTACAGAGGTCCATAGGAATTACGAATCCAGACCAATTCAGGAAAAATGTCAGTTTACGAGCTGAATGGCTCCTTATCGTGTATAGAAAAATTGACCCAACCTTTTTTTCTGGTTTTATTTAAAATGCCATAACGTTTTTAGGACTTCATTTAATTTTTTAATAATCCAGAAATTAATTAATTACATACCTCTCATCAATATTTTAGTTATTTTAATTTGTTTCGGTTGGATGGTTGCAGTGAATGCCTGTCAACGATCAACGAGGTGTTGGCGGTGGCGTGGGTGTTTGTGTTTTGTTATTGTGTTTCTTGTTTCTTCATTTCTTCTGTACTTCTGTTTGATTTCATAATTTCATCATTTGCTTTGATCACTTGATGGTATCAACTTGGCGATAATTAAATTGGATATTATTATTATTAGCGTGCATTCTTGGTAAGTTTTTAAGTTATTTTTATACTTGGTTTTCTTTGCAAGATACTGTGTTTTATTTGCTAGCTGAGCATATTTTTATTTCTATTCGCGGTGTGCAAGTACTTGGAAAGGGAAACGAGAAACGACCCTGCGCGAGTCGCGGAGAAATATTGCAACTATCTTAAATAATTCATATTGTCAATTGAAATTGTCAAATTGACGTATATTTCATACCTTCTGTCAATGAAGCAGAAAAATTATATATTGCTCCACAATATTGATATGATATGCAATTATTATATAAAGTAAATTTAATTAATTGTATTTTGCTTGCAGTACTGCATTTTAATAACTAATTTTATTTACTACATACAATTGTTGATGTTTTCATAACATAACCTGAATCTTATTTTTTCTTCTTATTATTTTTTTTGGACTATGGCCTTGACAATTATCCAGTAACCAGGACTAATATAATTGGCCAATATAATTAAAAGTGCGAATAATAGTACAGAGCGTAGAAATAGGGGTCGCTTTGCCGAACTTGCACGGCCCCAATAGGTCTTGTTAGTTTTGTATGTTTTGGTTGAGCAAAATTTTATTTTTAAGTTTTGTTCCTTTTGTATGTTTTGGCCGTAATTGGATATTCATATCCTTGGAATCATTAGTGTGAATTCTTGGTAACTTTCTAAGGTTATTTTTATACTCCCTTTTTATTCACAAGATATTTAATTTTTTATAGTTTTGTACATATAGCAATGTAAGTACAAGTACAATGCAAAAGAATTACATGCAGGCAAAAAGAAAGAACAATGCTACTTCTTTACATCTGAATAAAAGAAGTAGACCTGTTCCAGTCGTTAATTGTAGGGAGAACGAAGACATCATTGTTGAGAGCCATGAAATATCCAATGTTTCTGAGAAACCGTCCAACAATGAGCTGCAGAATGTTCATTCAACTGACCAGCAGAGAACTGAAGATTCTGTAAAACCTAAAGATTTTACAGAAATTTTTTTAAGAAATACTTCACAAATTACTTTCCAGAACTTCCTACTGATGCAAGAACATTATTAAAAACGTGTAGAGAAATACAAAGAAAAACTGTCCCACCTGGAGAATATCATCACTTTAGTGTAAAGTCTTGTTTAGAAACGTTATACATTCAGAATATTAATTTATTGAAAGACAAAAATATTTTTAAACTTGTTATTAATATTGATGGTTTACCTTTAACAAAAAGTAGTGGTAGTCAGGTGTACCCTATTCTGTGTAAGTTGAAAGGAACAACATTTGTAGAAATTATTGGTATTTATCATGGCTATGAGAAGCCAGCCTGCAGAGGCTAATATTTTTTTAGACATCTTTGTATCAAGCCTTATTTACCTTATAAATTATAAAACGGTATTGAAATAGATGGTCGAACATTTTCTATAAAAATTAATTCTATTGTTTGTGATGTACTAGCAAAAGTTTTTATTACATACACAAAGGGTCATTCTGGTGATGCTTCATGTATCAAATGTATAATTATTGTGTACGTAAATTGTGTATGTAAATTATTAATTTTCAATTGGTATCTATTATAGGTAAAAGACATCAAAATTTGGCGGATCAAGCACTTATAATTTTATCAAAAGAGTAATGTCAACTATATTGGCAGACAGTCTTATTATTGAGTATAGTTGGCTGGGTCGGAAAGGAAAACGTAGCCTTGAGAGTACGATGGTGGGAAAGCTGTTTGTATGTGAGTATTATATCACAATAACTACCACTTAAAAAGATATTTTAAAAATATGTGCTTAGATGAACTTCATATGCTTATTTAATTCATATTATAATCAAACACAACGCAACAATATTTGATTGTGCTTTTGTTTTTCAATAACTGTTAATTCTAATTAATAAAATTTATTTACAAATAGGAAACCTCTTATTTTCAGCAATATAATAGTAGTGGTATATTTTACCTATAACTAGTATTTTCAGCAATATGTAGATTGGATAGCGTAGCAGGACGAACGGTTGGCCGCACATCACTTTGCCTTGATGAATGCGAGTTAAATCCCCAGCCCGTTGAAAGGAAAACAAAAAGGCTAACACGTCAGTTTAAAATTCATAAGGCTGATTAGCCTATGTGATGGAGCAGTACGACAAGTGATAAGGGCATGTGGCTCAGTGATACTCCCTCATAGATCCCTACCGGAAGGATATATAATCATATATTTTCAGCAATATAATATAGTAAACACTGAACTAAAAATGTAATAAAACTGTAATGTAACAAGATAATCGATAGCCAGTGGTTATTTTGTATAAAAATTAATTATTTTAAATATATTTCTTATAGTGTTTTTTTTTCAATTTTAGCTGCAGCTGACAAAAGTGGTATTTCGCCAAACAAAAAAAAAACGGAGGAAGCGATTAGAAGGGAAAGGAGAGGCTGACTGCGAAAGAAAATAAAAATATGAATTAACATGAATATTATTTATGAAATTTTAACAAAAATTTGTTTGAAATATATTTGTTTTTTTTTTCATTTTAAATGCAGATTTCATCTTTAAAAGTTTCAAGTAAATTCAGTATAAAACAATTTACTATTTCCTTTTTGACATTATTTAAGAGCTTAGGCGCAAAATTTTGTGCCAATGCTTTTTAAATACATTCATTTTTTTTAATACTGAAAAAGGATTTTTGTAAAATTTAAAAACTGAATGAAACATTACATTATTCCTGAGGGCTGAAAGTACCTGAAAACTTCTATAATGTTTATTTTAACAAGTTACAGGGGTAAAAAACAGAAAATTTAGTGTGATTTTTAATAGGTATCAAATATCTCATTCAAAAGAAACTTTGTTTATTTTAAGGGACTTTCGGCCCTCGGTAATAATGTAATCTTTCATTCTGTGTTTAAATGTTTCAAAAATATTTATTAGTTTTATCAGGATTCGAAAAAAATGAATGCATTTAAAAAACATTGGTGCAAAATTTTGCGCTTACGCTGAAATTTTATAAAAACTTTCGGTAGGCAGTCCCAAGGAGGGTTTGGTCGGCCGTTCCAAGGAGGGTTTGGTTGGACGTCCCAAGGAGGTTTTGGTCAGACGTCCCTAGGAAGTCTTGCTCGGACGTCCTAAGGAGAGTTTGGTCGGATGTCCTGAGTACGGATGATTTTGTAACATCAGACGTCCTCTGTACGTCCTGAGGATGTCCCAGGACCTGAAACGTATGTCCTCTGGACGTACGAATGTCCTAGCGGTACGTCCCGGGTAAGTCCCAGGGATGTACTTGTGCTGTTTGGGTAAAAGATCAAACGCCAATAGCATGTATGTATATATTTATAAATTTATTATTTAAAACCTGCTAATGATCATAAAATACTTAAAATCAGTCACCAATATAATATTTATATTTATTTATAAATTTATTAACAAACTGCAGTCCAATAAAAATAAAATTAGTTTAAGCGCTAGCTTTAAATGTCGAACAATAATTTTAAACAAACACACACACAATTTAGTCGCATTAGATTAGCTCCTGGTTGAAAATGTACTGTCACAGCTTCTATATCAATATCAACAGCACACTCATTTGCCAGTATTTCAACGTTTTCTCTATTATGTACTACTGCAATATGTAAAACTGAACAAGCTGCATCTCATTACATATGGTAAAATGGGAAATCTCTTCACAATACCAAATGTTCTTTCAATAACAATTCTTGAAGGGATTTGTGATGGATTATAAAAACACAACTTCTGTCTGAAAATTCTGGAATGGTGTCATTCGGTAGTTGTAGTTGAGGAATGGATATCCACTATTCCCTAATAATATATTCTCCAGAAATTCCCCATTACATATACCCATAATGCAAAAGTATTTAAAAACTCATAAAATAGTATTTCCAATTTATTGCACTTCCATATTTATGAACGATGAGTATTATGGGATATATATATTATGTTGTTCTCTAAACATCTTTAAATGACAAAATAATTAAATTTAACGTTTTACTCTTCAATTATCTTATTTTAATTTTATATCGACAAATGGAATTTTATAGGTTATTTTTATATTTACAAAAATATTTCATGTCATTTGTCAAAATAAAAGATTCTTTAACTGCGTTTGCAATACCACTCTTTTAGACCCGTCCTGTATTTGTCCTTTATTAAAGTATCCTGTAATAAAGGATCCTTTATTTGCCGGTGGCAATAACTCTCTAATAGGATACCTGGTTTGGAGGCTATATTTTGTTATTAAATATCGTTAGTGTTTTAATTTGTGTTTATATCTTGAGATTTAATGTATCTATAGATATCATTAAGTGTTTTTAGTATAATAATTTAAACCCAAAACTCTTTTACAAGTGTTAAGATACATTTTAATGTGGTTGTATAAGTACCTACTTACTTACTGGATTTTCTTTCTGCTGTATTGTATAATAAAGGACATTCTTCATTCTTGTATAGAGACATTACAGTTCTGTAATGTCTCTTGCGGTTCTTCACATTAAGTTTACATCATCTGTGTAGGTTACAATCTGCTTAGACTTATTGAACAATATATCTAATTAATTCTATAGATATAATAGATCTATTATGTGTAATTGTTTCATATAAAATTATAACCAATATTGCAGCCATCTGAAGATCGTTTGAATAAACAATTATAAACTAAATGAATATATAAAATGGGGAAAATTCCCTTTATTGCACTGAAATTGTATTTTTTTATAATTTACTGTTAATTTAAAACTTCACAGGTACCTATTGAATGGAATCATAATGTTTTAATAGTTTTAGATGGTTTTAGATATTATGATCCAGTACCTAACGTAATCAGATGCTCTTATGTTAAACTTAAGGGAAAACTACTAATTTTGATACATAAATCTTTAGTTGAATTTCTTTTTCACCATGGTTTACATGTTAATTTTACATGGAGGAATTTATAATAATGTACTACATGCATTATCCGAAATTCAAAATTATTATATACCTACTCAAAATCATTTAAAAAAGTAAATTGTATTCAACCCATTATTAATATACCTAGGATATTTGAATGATTTAGTCCCATATATACACAAGAAAGAATCCCCTTCTGCTTTAATTAAGTAGTAATGCTATTCTACTGCATATATTTAATTGCAATTATATTCTATGATTTTTGTAACTTTACAGGTATCTACCACATTTTTTAAAGAATATATGAAATAAATAGTCATTAAAAATCAAAACATATTTTTTTAAATATACACATTTTCAATACATTCCTACTTTCCGAGTTCATTTCAATGAGTGAAGTGAATGAATTTAAATGCAGCATTCTGGGTGACGTCACTCCCGCCATTAGATTCTTGATGCTGATTGGTGGAAAGTTACCATGCAACCTGTCTATTTATGAACCTTGATCTACGCCATACGTCTTTGGTTTGTATCATTGGTATATATCAATAACGTATGACGTAGATATATTAATATTATGTGACACATGACAGAAGCTCGAAACAAATGACTGTGAATGAAAAGCCCTATATTAATATTATGTGACACATGACAGAAGCTCGAAACAAATGACAGTCGATGAAAAGCCCTATTATACAGGGTGTCCCGAAAAGATTGGTCATAAATTATACCACAGATTCTGGGGCCACAAATAGGTTGATTGAACCTCACTTACCTATATACAATAGTGCACACAAAAAAAGTTACAGCCCTTTGAAGTTACAAAATGAAAATCGATTTTTTTTCATCTATCGAAAACTCTCAAAGATTTTTTATTGAAAATGGACATGTGGCATTTATATGGCAGCATCATCTTAAAAAAAAATTTAAGTAAAATTTGTGCACCCCATAAAAATTTTATGGGGGTTTTGTTCCCTTAAACCCCCCCAAACTTTTGTGTACGTTCCAATTAAATTATTATTGTGGCACCATTAGTTAAACAGATTATTTTTAAAACTTTTTTGCCTCTTAGTACTTTTTCGATAAGCCAGTGTTTATCGAGATATTTTGAATATTTGTCGAATCCACCACATATTTGTATATGGTTAAGTACGATTATAGAGACCTGTTAATAATCTGAAAATTTATTTATAATTTACATTTTTAGGTATATTTTGAAAAAGAAGCTACATCTCGATAAAAGGTGACTTATGAACAAAAGACTAAGAGGCAAAAGTTTTAAAAATACTGTGTTTAACTAATGGTACCACAATAATACTTTAATTGGAACGTACACAATCATTTGGGGGGTTTAAAGGAACAAACCCCCCATACAATTTTTACGTAAATATATTGAAAAAGAAGCCGCATCTCAATAAAAACTGACTTATCGAAAAAATACTAAGAGGCAAAAAAGTTTTAAAAACGTCGTGTTTAACTAATGGTACCACAATAATGAATTAATTGGAACGTACAAAAAAGTATGGGGGGGTTTAAGGGAACAAAATCCCCATAAATTTTTTATTAGGTGGACAAATTTCACTAAAATTTTGTTTCAAGATGTTCCTGCAATAAGAGTGATACATGTCCATTTTCAATAAAAAATATCTAATAGTTTTCGATATATTGAAAAAAATCGATTTTCATTTTGTAACTTCAAAGGGCTATAACTTTTTTTATGAGCACATTTGTACTAAGGTAAGTTAGGTTAAATCGAACTATTTTTGACCCCAGAATGTGTGGTATAATTTATGACCATTCTTTTCGGGACACCCTGTATATCTATGTACACATCAGATCGTCCCACGGTTCTTAGACTATACTACGGTGGCCTTTTCCGGCGGTGGTGGGGAGACTTCAATTTTTGACGTTACGTCACAAGAGTTTAGAATCTGACAGAATCCCATTTTTAAATTTTTTGCGGTAATCTTTTTTGATCTTTGAATGTGTACAATATACTTTGTGTAGTATTGTGTATGATTTGTATTGTTATTAAATAACATATATTAAGATAAATTTTATCTTATAATATCCTAGTTTACTCTATATTTTTGTATTTGAAATTGTGCTGTTGTTTCCCGTAAATACTATTCGCTCCGAGCGTTAACAAAGTGTCAAAGCAAAATCGACCGACCTGCTCATGGTGGCGGTTTTTTGAAATTTTATAAGGACGCTTTGTGTATGTTTAAATGAGACATTTAAAAAAATGTTGTGTCACGCTAGTGATATTATGTATTAATATAAACAGCAAATAAAAACGCACTATAAATTCTTCACTTTCCAATATTGATTATCAGTTTGATTTTGTATGCATAACCTCACTATCGCAGTTTATGTCAATAAATATTTATTAACGAAAAAGAAAATATTTTGTTGCACTATAAATTACAGTGTAAATTAATAACTAATGAATTCTAACAATTGTATTCGGTTATTATCACTACAAAATAAAATATTCAAGTTTAACAAAATAATCCCATAAGACTCATGCCCGTATTCATAGTCGGTACTCAAGCCATACTTGAGGCCGTGCTCAGCCAAGTCGACCTTACGGCAGCGTCGTACTCAAGTTTTCGTTCTGTTTCATAAACGATACTTCGGGTTTTCTCGGCTAAGGTCACAAACCATACATACTCATAGACGTTTCACGTAAATTGTCAAGGTCAAGACAGCAAATTAGTTACCATTCCAATCCAGAGATGTCGCTGCCAGTCAATTCGATTGTCATATTTAACAGCTGACAGTTGACAATTAAATTAATTTGTTATTTACTTTTTATTTTACAGTTTGTGGCTTAATTATTTTATTATAGTGGTGTTACGGTTTTAATTAGATTTAATCACAATTTTAATCAATTGTATTAACCTCCTCTCCGTTTTTATGAGTAGAATTTTTAGTTTACATTGATCATCCCGCGTTGTGTTTCTCCAAATTTAAAAAACAATATCATCCAGAAACAGAAAAGATCCTGAAACAGTTTATTCCAATAGACAAGTGTGTCATCAACATTTCGGGCCTATATATTTTTGGAAGTTTGTAAAAGATTATAAGGTAATATTTATCTAAACAATACCCTACAAGATTCTTTCAAAAATTTTCATTCAACTCAATATTACACATCAGTGCTTTCACGTGACACATGGCAGTAGTGTTTAGCATTTTGAAAACAAATTGGAATATTTGAAGTTTTCAGTAAAATATTGAATAAAACATTGATTTGTCTTTCTGTTGTTTTAATTTCCTGCGAAATTTCATCAAAAATCCCGCAAAATTTATAATTTGAAATTCCCACGTAACTAAAATTTGTCAATTTAGTTCCCATTCCAATCAAGAGATGGCGGTAATTCGATCCGAAAGATTAACATGGTCGTGAAACGTCTATGAGTATGTATGGTTTGTGGTAGGTCCATAGAGAAATAAAAAGAGAAGTAGGTCCATCGACAGCTGCGGTTAAAACTCGCCCTGATGGAATACAGTGTTGCCAAATTTTGGTTGAGAAAAATGTCACTTTTGGCGGGCAATTCAAATTTCAGTAAGTCACTCAAGGACAGTAGACTTTAAAAACTAATATTTTCATTTTCAGTATTTAATGGAGGACGGAGGCTACTGATTGATAATTCCGTTCATCTTAGATGTGTTCAAATGTATGTAATTATTATATGTATAATATGCAAATATTTGTTTGTATGATTGTTTTTACACTACAAATAACATTTATACCATACATTAATTAAAGAATATAATTGAAATTGATGTCTATAATTTTTTTTGTTGAAGTGTTCAAATGCCAAGAGCCAGGAAGGATGTAGTAAAACTGAAGAACACAAAAAGGAACACATGATATGGATTAATAGTAATAAGGTGTAAGGCATACAGAAAAATGAAACGAAAGCTGAAAAGATAACCAAAACAATGATGATAAATAACAAGGAAGGCCTAAACAACAGAGAAATAAAGTGCAATCAGGTAACATTAAAAAAAGTATCAACCTATGAATACCTAGGTAGGGAGTATAATAACTGACAACAGAAAATAGACGCTGAAATAGCAAACGAAGGAAACAAATCGACATGAATATTTAATACCTTAAATAAACCCATACTAGGACATAAAGACATACAAATGGAAGTGAAAAGGCAGATGCATAATACAATAACAAGACCAGTAATAACCTATGCAAGTGAAAATTGGACAATACAGAAGAAACATGGGTCAAAAATAGAAGCAATGGAGATGAAACACTTAAGAATGATTGCAGGAAAATGAAAATGGGGTAGAATAAGAAATGAAGAAGAACAGAAATAGAGCCAATATTATATCACATCCAAAATAAACAACTGGAATGGTATAGACATATCATAAGAATGAAACCAGAAAGGATGGCCAGGAAAATTCTGGAAATGGGAAACACAACAAAAAGGAGAAGAGGACATCCCCGAAAGAATTGAAGGGATCAAATAGAGGATATAGTACATGTACGAGGGAAAACGAAAGAAGAAATGAAAAGCCTAGCCAAAAACAGAAAAGCGTAGAAAAATGGGTGAAAGAAACAACGGACCATAATCCGACACCGTAATAGGCATAAGGAAAAAAGACAAGAAGAATAGATAAACTGAAAGAACATTCATGAAAAATTCTTATTTTATGTCAATTCTATCTATAAAATTTACATTTATATATTGAATTTAAAAATATGGATTTGTTGATACTTTTTAAAAAAAAAAGAAGTTTGATAAAGAAACAACAGTTCAGAATAATTATAATTATTTTATTTGTTCTTAAAAATATTACAAAACTAAAATAAAAATAAAATATACAAAACTACAACCACCCATTTAAGATGAATATACCTTGGGCCGCCCTTTAATGGTAAATTAATTTACAAATGCTTGCATGTAAGAACAATGTAAAATTAGTATGGCAGAGGATCACCAGGATATAATACGAAATTAAATAGCATTTCAACTTATTTTTGTAACTCCACACAGAAAGCAAACATTTTGTTTTTTTTTTAACTTAAAACTTTGGTTTAATAGTAAAGTTTTTAGGAATAAAAATTAAAAGGGACACCACTATCTGCACATAATCAGTTGCATTTATTTTGTGTATCTGATGAAACACATTTTTTTAATACTTAAAAACTTAAGTAACATCAATTTTTTGGTGGTTTCGGTCTACCTGGGGTAAAAACTGAACATACTTTTTTATGAGAAAATGGTGGAGAGTCTAAATTTGGGATTTAATATTGAAACAATGAAAAAGTGAAGCTGAAAGTTTCAAAATTTTATGTCTATTTTGTATAACAAAGTATAATAATATGCCCTTAGACTACTCGTTAAACATGTCTTACACAAACATATGACAAATATCATCAAAAGCTAAACGAGTTAAAAATATTTACTATAACTTTTTTCTACTCCCGCAAGAAGTAAATTTAATGTTGTTCATTATAAAAATAAGATACTTATATTTTTAATTAAAAATATATGTTTTAATACTAGGTACTACATACAATACTGGAAGTATAACATTTAAAATGAAAATAGAGCAATGATTTTATATTTTTATGATGCAATAATTTTATTGCATCTATAAGTAAGAGTCCTATGATGGCCACATCTACACTAAATTTAAAATTAAGATGCAGTAGAAATAAACAAATCAAGACAAGTTAAATGCTACTATTAGGAGCACTCCTGAATCATAATTTACAATGTATAAACTTTGGAAATCATGATTTGGGATTTACAATGTATATACATTGTAAATTATGATTTGGGAGTGCTCATAGTAGCATTTAACGTGTTTTGGTTTGTTTATTTCTACTGCATCTTGAATTTAGTATAGCATATTTCTGTAAATATTTAGGTAAATTTAAATACCAAAACTAAATATGTTATTACCACTGAATGTAAAAAAGATTTAAGTACAGTGAAAACTATTAAAACTGTATATTTTGTGAAAAGTTACTATTCACAAACTTTATTTAGCAATAATGTATCAAACCCGGTATTACCACATCTGCGAAAGACAGTACCTCCGTAGACTAGGGTAGGTTTGTGACTATGGCCACTACTGTAGACACAATGAAATTCCAGGCTAATGTATGTAAGTGTACATAATATGAAATGGAGATTTATTATTTTTATAACAATACAATAATTTCAATGGTTAAACAGATTAGGTTAATCTTCATTGTACAGATCTATTTATTCTTACGAGATCTTTCCTTAGAACACTTAGAAATGAAATGCACATTGTTTCTCACTGGCCCTGGGAATAAAAATTATGGTTACTATTGATTTGTACACCAAGTTACTTCAGGCAGGTAATATTTTATATTAACCATATACTTTGTTTCTATAAATGTTTAGATCAATTAAAAATGGTCTTCATTTGCCAATTTGTTAACATTTTTTTCAACTCATGTACTGAATGTTCCATTAATTTCACATCTTCCCTAAAACAATATCAATGTAAAATCAAAAATATTCCTTTCATGCTTGCATTTAGTTTTGGAACTTTACATACCTTATACTTACATTTAGCAAGAGTAGACATGTTTACATTTTCCACTATTTTCTGCTTTACAAGAACATAACATTTGGCTAATGCTCATGCCATTTGTGAAAGATAGGGTTCCTTTAATTTCGTGGGGATTGGACCTTACCCTTACTGAAGGAATAAACCATATATTTTGATAGTATGCTCAGAACTTTCCTCTATTTTTCCAGCCAAAATAAGATGACCAGAGTTTAAAACTTGTTTTCCTTCTAAAACTTCTTGAATTTTCAGTACCCAAGAACTTCAAATATCCCACGATACTACTTAACTTCATGACTAAAAAATAGAACCAAATAGAAAATACAACTTCAACAATTTTGAAAACAAAACCAAACAAATTTGTTTTTGGCAGAATGACTTGAATGACAGACGATTTGTGACGGAACGGAACAGTAAATTAGGCAACATTGTATTCCATCAGGGCGAGTTTTAACCGCAACTCCATCGACGACCACAAACCATACATACTCATAGACGTTTCACGTAAATTATCAAGGTCAAGACCACAAACCATACATACTTATAGACGTTTCACGACCATGTTAATCTTTCGGATCGAATTAACGCCATCTCTTGATTGGAATGGGAACTAAATTGACAAATTTTAGTTACGTGAGAATTTAAAATTATAAATTTTGCGGGATTTTTGATGAAATTTCGCAGGAAATTAAAACAACAGAAAGACAATTCAATGTTTTATTCCATATTTTACTGAAGACTTCAAATATTCCAATTTGTTTTCAAAATGCTAAACACTACTATGTGTCACGTGAAAGCACTGATGTGTATCGAGTTGAATAAAAATTTTTGAAAAAATCTTGTACATAGGATGATTGTTTAGATAAATATTACCTTATAATCTTTTACAAACTTCCAAAAATATATAGGTCCGAAATGTTGATGACACACTTATCTATTGGAATAAACTGTTTCAGGATCTATTATAGTTTTTTTTAATGTGGAGAAACACAACACGGGATGATCAATGTAAACTAAAAATTCTACTCATAAAAATGGAGAGGAGGTTAATACACTTATTAAAATTGTGATTAAATCTAATTAAAAACGTAACACCACTATAATAAAATAATTAAGCCACAAACTGTAAAATAAAAAGTAAATAACAAATTAATTTAATTGTCAACTGTCAGTTGTTTAATATGACAAGAGAATTGACTGACAGCGATATCTCTGGATTGAAATGGTAACTAATTTGCTGTCTTGACCTTGACAATTTACGTGAAACGTCTATGAGTATGTATGGTTTGTGGTCAAGACAGCAAATTAGTTACCATTCCAATCCAGAGATGTCGCTGTCAGTCAATTCTCTTGTCATATTTAACAACTGACAGTTGACAATTAAATTAATTTGTTATTTATTTTTTATTTTACAGTTTGTGGCTTAATTATTTTATTATAGTGGTGCTACGTTTTTAATTAGATTTAATCACAATTTTAATAAGTGTATTAACCTCCTCTCCATTTTTATGAGTAGAATTTTTAGTTTACATTGATCATCCCGTATTGTGTTTCTCCACATTAAAAAAAAACAATATAATAGATCCTGAAACAGTTTATTCCAATAGACAAGTGTGTCATCAACATTACGGACCTACATATTTTTGGAAGTTTGTAAGGCCCGGTTGTACAATCGAGGTTCAACTCCGGCTCAGCGCCATTACCGAGTTCAGGGCAAGAAGTGCGTTGTACATACAAAGTTTAAGCTTGAGCTCGGTTTAAGCCCGGGTTCAGCTGAGCGGTCGATGTTCGGCGGTTTAACGCTGGTTCAAGCATTTTTAACCTCACATTTTTGTCATTGTCAACGGAAATCATAATATTTACACCTTAAAAATGAACCTCATTGAAAATTTAACTAATAATGAAGATTTTCTGGAAATGGTAAATATTCTAGAAGGAAGGAGAACACAGAAACAGTGTAGGTCTAGAGAAAATCATTTTGAAAATGGAAGGATAATGCATTGTTGCAAAGATTTTGGATATCTGTTCACTGTTCACTATTTGTATGAAACTAATATTGCTCATAGAATAAAAAATCGAACAGATAGGTAAGAACGAGAACGAAAACAAGTGGCAAATTTGTTATTGACATTTCAAGAACCAAGCTGTATCTTCTAAGAACATGGTTTTTATTGCCTTAAATTAAGGTTTTGTGCAGTGAAGTGGGCCCATATCACTGGTTTTAAGCAACAGGCTCCTTTTTGCAACTTGTGAATGATTTTGAAGCAAATGTAGAAAACGATTTTGTTAATTTATTAAATTAGATGTACATAATTTATTAATAAATCTTAAATTAATTATATTTGTACCATGCTTATGTAGGTACATATTATCACTTTATTTAATAATAATTACAAACTAATTTACCTTCTAAAATTATTTAAATTACCTACCTACTTCCCTAGAATAAGGCAAATATTAACATTTTTGAGTGAATTTGAAATCATAGCTGTAAACAGTTAAATATTTATGAGAAGAGAATGTGAAGATTGAATTAGTATCTTCTTTGGTGATAGTGGTTACGGAGTCAAGAAAACCTGATAACACCCTTACGCAATCCTTCATCACAAGCTGAAATTTTATTTAATGAGGCACAATGAGAATGCAGAATGCATAGACACAGTTGAATGGGTCTACCGAATAACAATTGTTAAGTGCCATGTGATTCGTTTTTAAGAAATCGAACAAAAACTGTTAAAATTGGAATATTGGTAAATTTACACATTTAAAGGTTAGTTATTAATACAGTTTGTAAATAACTGTACTGTATTACTAATCCTTTTTTAATGGCATGGACTATATGTCAATCAGCCAGTCAAAGCATGACGAATATATTAAGAAGAATATAGGTACATTTAAAGACCGTAAAGTCCATAAAATATCAATGACGAAGAAAAGTTAGTTCAGTTGAGATGTAATTTAAGTACTGAAATTAAACAGATGGTACTAAGCTGAAGTAATTAATTACTAATCCTTAAAATGTATAAATTTACCATTATTATAATTTTAACAGTTTTTGTTCGATTTCTTAAAAACGAATCACATGGCACTTTTATTCGGAAGGCCCATTCAATTGTAATTGGAACATCAATGATACACAATATTGCAATGCTTTTTAATAACCCTTTGCTTATACTACATAAAGAAGAAGAAGTAGCAATAACATTAGCCAAAAATGTAGTAAATCTAACTGTCTATAGTCTAGAGAATCATGAGAAGTACAATTTGTCAAACGTAGGAGGAGGTTGAAAATCTTATGCATGAATACTTTGTTAATTTAGAAATTTAAACTAATACATACAACAACTATTAGATATTTATAAAAATTTCTTACTATCTGCTACAATCAATGGCTTTGATAAACTTCTTTAAAATTTTGGGGGTTATTTGTTTCATTCTATTTTGTACAATTCTGCTTTATTATTTGGCCAAAGATACCAATATTTCTTTTTGAGAAGTGAAATTGGAAGGCTTTTTTGCGTCCAGTGTAGAAAAAAACACTTATATAAAAACAGTTTTTTACAAAAAGAAAATAAACACATTGCAATATCCTAATACTTATAATACCTATTCAAATGGTCTGTTCACAAATTTAACGTAGGAAATTGATTAAACTGATAAACTAAACGATAGAAAATACCGATTAAACTAATAACAGTAATAAAAGAATTATATTGACAAAAACCAAATAATAATACATAAATGGCGGGAAAATTTATGTCGAGAATTGACGGGAATTGCTTTGAATACGCATGCCTTACGTTGCCAACCTTACCAAAATTTGTATGAACCTCGGCTTAACTGAACTCGGCATTGAACAACCCGAATGAAGTTAAACCGACGCTCAAAATTGAACCCGGTTCAACTAAGCCATAGCTTAAGCCGCCAATGTACAATCGGGCCTAAAAGATTATAAGGTAATATTTATCTAAACAATCATCCTATGTACAAGATTCTTTCAAAAATTTTCATTCAACTCGATACACATCAGTGCTTTCACGTGACACATAGCAGTAGTGTTTAGCATTTTGAAAACACATTGGAATATTTGAAGTTTTCAGTAAAATATGGAATAAAACATTGAATTGTCTTTCTGTTGTTTTAATTTCCTGCGAAATTTCATCAAAAATCCCGCAAAATTTATAATTTGAAATTCTCACGTAACTAAAATTTGTCAATTTAGTTCCCATTCCAATCAAGAGATGGCGTTAATTCGATCCGAAAGATTAACATGGTCGTGAAACGTCTATAAGTATGTATGGTTTGTGTCGACGACTTGAGACTCAGCTGTCATTAGTGTCATTTTTTGGCTCTTCAAGACCGCATTTCACGTTGAGTACGGTTTATGAAACACAAATTTGTTCAAGGTCGACCTTAAGCATCGACGCTGACTTGAGTACCGACTAGAATACGGGCCTCAATGTAACGTCCTTACAAAATCTGACAGCGTATCACGTGTAGGGATGAATCGATACCACTCGGTATTCGATACCAAGTACTCAGGTCGGTATCGAATCAAAGTATCGATACCGCATTCGATACCGGCTTCTGGTATCGATACTTGTGAGTACTCGATACTCATAAGTGACGTGACCTTGATGTGACGTCACATAACCACAGAATATAACTTTTGCACAGTATATTCAATGGTGTGGTATGACGTCAGAGAACTGACAGCCACAGGCAACCATAGAGATAATAAGAATGTCTATGCAGGTGCAGGTTACAGGACAGGGTGTTATGACAATGACGCTATGACGGAAAGATAAACAAAGGCGACCTCACAGCGCACGTGTTCAACCCACGTGGGGATTCAGATGGTCCATAGAAAGTGCTGAATCTAGAAAAATTTTAAACATCCATGCTATTTAAAATCAACAATGTAAATTTTCTTACTATTGTAACATTTTAACGGATTTTTACCCTCATATTTTTAATTTTGGTGGCCTAGCATGTGAAATGTGAATGTGAACGAAAACGTTCTGCATTTGTGATGTATCCCTTTATTAATAAATTAATATACCTTTTATAAAGGATTTTAATAAATATAATTTTTTGTGTTGTGTTGTATACAGTCAGCTACAGGAAATAATTTTCCTTGTGGATTTATTTTATGTTCAGTTTGATTTATTAAAAAGAACTCATAAATAAAAGTTAATCTCGATATAAATTAATGTTTTGACCCAAAGAAATATGTAAATTTAAATACATATAAAAAACATTTTATTGAAGCTCTAGTTATTGCAAAAGTTTGTAAAAAGAAATTATACTTAAGATGTAATTCCAATAAATTTGAATGCACAAATATCATGCTTTAGACTTAGACAAAAGTTTATATAGATTTGTTAAAATTCTAAAAGTAGAGGTCAATTCAACAGATATAACATAACTGGTATTAACAACGAATAATGTAGAATCTTATGTCTATATTTGTTGATATTAACAATATAAACAGATTAACACAATAAAACAAAGCTTTAAGTATTAATTTTTGAAATTTGACTCCTTTATAAGTACATTAGAATCCTATCAAGTTCTTAATCAAAGGTATTACACTTTCATTTTCCTGCCATCATCATTATTTGTTTATTTAAACATACTATCAAAAAAACGAATAAAAAAAACACCATAAAGTCTATTATCATTTTTGTCATTTAAAACAATTATTTGTCAATACATTTTTGCTAGTTGTGGAACTCCTTTTAATGGAATGTGATGTAACATATTTTAAAGGATAGGTAGAAATCAAACACAAAAATTTATTTAAAAAACTGCTATAATAATAAAATAAATTTGTTAACCAACTGCAGTCAAATGAAAATAAAATTATCAAAATTAACCATTTAAGCTTGCCTTAAATGGAGAATAATATTTTAAAACAAACACATATTATACAAAATTTAGTTGCAATAGCTTTACTCCTGGTTGAAAATGTACTGCCACAGCTTCTATATCAACAGCATCCTCATTTGCCAGTATTTCAATGTTTTCTCTATTAACTACTACAATATTATGTAAAACTGAACAAGCTGATAATAATAATGATATCACTCTACTAGTACTCAGTATTGAATATGGTTTGATTCAATACCAAGTACTCAGTATCGAATAAAGGTACTGATACCATATGAGTACTTAGTAGCATCGAATACCTACTGCAATATTATGTAAAACTGAACAAGCTGATAATAATAATGATATCACTCTACTAGTACTCAGTATATCGTTTGATTCAATACGAAGTACTCAGTATCGAATAAAGGTATTGATACCATATGAGTACTTAGTAGCATCGAATAACTACTGCAATATTAATGTAAAACTGAACAAGCTGATATTAATGATATTACTCTACTAGTACTAGGTATTGAATATGGTTTGATTCGATACTGAGTACTCAGTATCGAATAAAGGTATTGATACCATAATATGAGTAAAATGAAATGAATGAATAATATGAGTACTTAGTAGCATCTAATAACTATTGCAATATTATGTAAAACTGAATAAGCTGATATTAATATCACACTACTAGTACTTGGTATTGAATATGGTTTGTTTCGATACCGAGTACTTAGTATTGAATGAAGGTATTGATACCATATGAGTAATTACTAGCATTGAATAACTACAGCACAGCAGTATTATGTAAAGCTGAACAAGCTAATATTAATGATATCACTCTACTAGTACCCGGTATTGAATATGGCTTAATTTGATACTCAGTATTGAATTAAGGTATTGATACTATATGAGTACTTAGTAGCATCGAATAACTGCTGTAATGTTATGTAAAACTGAACAAAATGATGTCAATAATATCACCCTACTAGTTCTCGGTTTCAAAAACAGTTTGTTTCAATACTGAGTACTCGCAGTATCTGTAGAGTCAGCTCAGTATGCAACCACTTATACGTTTCCTTCAGAAACGTAGTCGGTACTTGAGACAGAACCTCTTTGGGGAGAAGGACAGGATCAGCGTTACCACATTTAGTAGATTTCTACTTTTTTGGTAGATTTTTGACATTTTTGTAAGAATTCTAGTAGGCAATGGGTGCATTCAGCAGACGCAATCGCTAACTAATCGATTAGTAATCGATTTGTGATTTATATGCTGAATGTCACAATTTATGTGGCATTCAGCAGAAAATCACTAATCGATTAGTTAGCGATTGTGTCTGCTGAATGCACCCAATATTTTTTAGTAGATTTTTGGTAGATTTCAACATTTTGTTATGAATAAAGTGAAATTTGCTTTTTTAAGTATTTCTTACATTTTTAAATTAATTTTGAAGCTTTCGCTTTCTTGTTCCAAAAAAGCTGACAACGTCGCTAAATTTCATCGTCATGAGCACGTGTGAAACAGGAAACAACCCCTAATAAAGTGGTGTATTATTATTATATCTCTTGAAATTCGCTTGAATCACTTATTTTTAAATATAGTTTTATATTCTGTAGAGTAGATATATGTACATATTATGTATTAAACACTTGTGTTGGTTGGGTTAAATTGATGAACAATTTGACATAATGAAAATTAATTCCTAAGTGGAATTTACTTACATTTACAATTTAAGAATGTTTTAATTAGAATATTAGAATTTTAGACATCCTGAAGTGGAATTTACTTAGGTACATTTGTAATTTACAATTTAAGATTTTTTTAAATTATAGACAAAATAAAATTTTCATATGACAAATGACAGATGACTTTTACATGATGGCCGCTTTCGATTTTTAATCCATAGTTATCAATAGGGCTTTTCATTTACAGTCATTTGTTTCGAGCTTCTGTCATTTGTCACATAATATTAATATATCTACGACATACGTTATTGGTATATACAATAATACAAACCAAATACGTATGACGTAGATATATTAATATTATGTGACACATGACAGAAGCTCGAAACAAATGACAATCGATGAAAAGCCCTATATAGGGCTTTTCATTCACAGTCATTTGTTTCGAGCTTCTGTCATGTGTCACATAATATTAATATATCTACGTCATATGTTAATGGACTATAACAATGATACAAACCAGAGACGTATGACGTAGATATATTAATATAATGTGACACATGACAGAAGCTCGAAACAAATGACAATCGATGAAAAGCCCTATTGAATAATTATTACCAAATCGGTAAAGTTTTGATTTGTTTTATATGAATATAATTACAAAATACTACTGAATTTCACTTTTTGACATCAATTTAATTAATAATAACCTACATTTTGTACAATATTTTTAATAATTAACAAAAAATTTTTAAGTTCACTCAAATAAATAATCGATTACTGCCATCAAATTCACATTAATTTCTAACTACATATAGCTGTTTTTATTATAAAAAAAATCATAAATATTTATACAAATATGTTAATAAAGGTTTTAGTATATTTTAGTTTTTTATTTAGTAGATTTTAGTTTTTGATTTAGTAGATTTTAGTAGATTTTGACCAAACATGCAGTAGATTTCGTAAATAAAATGTGGCAACGCTGGACAGGATGTCAAGATCAAGGTTGCCAGGTCTGGTGAAAATTCACCAGATTTGGTGATTTTGTAAGCCGTTTGGTGATATGGTGAAAACTTTTTTAAAAAGCTTAATATCTGGTGATTTTTTGACCTCACCTACATATTATAAATTTATTTTAAAATTTAAAAAGTACGATTATATTATTTATGTTTGTTATTCGTTATTAAGAATTGCCTAATATTCATATCATACAAAAAGTCTAATTTGTAATATAAAATGATTCGCCTCTGTGATGTTCAACCGGGGATTTCCCGAAGTTTATGCGATTCTTGCATGTGTTCATGCCCTTCTAATTTATGTCTTGGTTTCAGTTAATATCAACATAATATCAATTTTCAATTTATCAGTTTTATCTTTCATGTGTACGCTATAGAGTTTTTAAGTGCTTACTGTTTTTCATATTTGTAGAATGTTTGTAGTTTTGTCACGTTTTGTGTTGGTTTGATCATCTAAACTAAAATCTCAAAGGTAGGTATACATATTACGTTAATTACTAACTATTTTTTCTACTAGGTGTTTCAACAAAAAGATTTGTTGAAACAAAGATGGTCTGTTAGGCCAAGTTTACGACATAAAAGTTTTAAATAGTAAGTAATCTACATTGTCGGGATTTTCAGTACCTTTCATAAAAATGAACACCTACATTTTACATTATATTTTACAAAAAAAATCGTTGT